>NC_045959.1:17349286-17421786 GCF_010909765.2 Amblyraja radiata | reverse complement strand
ACTGATCCAGAAATCTATAACGCCCTCCACAAGCTCCTAGATGACAACCACTTCTAACACAACATTCCAACACTCCATTATACTCACCCACACTAAATGACGGTAATTATAAATGGAATGAGAAAATGCCATTCCACCCATCACTGCTGCACTTTCTATGGTTAGACTGTAATCCAATCCTTCTACAAAACTGGCCCAGCCACACGGCTTCTAGGAGGGATATTCCTGCATAAAACTTCCTGATCTGCCGAGTTAAGCAACTGATGTTCTCATCTATGCTAACCGGCATCTGCGTGATTTATATCAATTAAAGCATTAATTGCAACTATAGGCTGTTTACTGCAGCTGGCGATTCCCTTCAACCCACACACATGGGACCAGCCTTGGAAAGAGAGGAGGACCTGGGGCTGGATGGAGCCTGAAAAGCAGTTGCACAAAATGGACCTTGAATAAAGGTCTTTAAGGGAACTAATGATTAGGCCCTTGTGCTTGTTGTATGTATCCTTCACCAGCTGGCTGAGGGGATTTAATTTTCCCCCACAGGCATTTCACCTTTAGCACCCTCTCCTCCATAAAAGCAGAAACCCCCCCCCCCCCCACGGCACAAGATGGTGTCAGTCCACATTTGGCCCCATGGTGAATAGTAAATCCAGACATTTTGCCAACCTTTTAAAAAGCAGATTAGCATACTTTAGACTGCTAGAGAATTCCAATGTTCGCATCAGCCTTTAAAATGTCCCATATCCAGAAGAACAAAACAGAAAAATCAGAATATAATCCAAACTAAACACAATGTGTTTGTTTACCAGTCCTGCAGCTTTAAAAATAAATTCCTTTCTCTTTATATATTTTTTAGAAAAATCCAATCATTAAATAATTTTCCCGTCTGGAAAGAAGAATTTGAAGTTTGCACTGAGAGTTATGGGAGGCCTGGATTTACTGAGCTAATGCACAAGACATGTAATGTAATGGAGCCAAATTAACAATTACCACCAAAAAACACAGACAGATCCACAATCCCCAGCTGTTAGTTTTGCTCTTCCTTTGTGTGCTGTAGTCCTTGCCACATGGCCACCTCCCTCATGAGAACATTCTACATCAATATTTTTTACATATTAAAAAAAGATGTTGGCAATTCAATTCATGAATGATGTTTAAGGAGGTGAGATCAGACTCTTTTACGCCCCTTCACATCACCACCCCTGTTTTTATGGATAAGGTGCTAAAGTGCCGTGTACAAGCTGCCAAGTATTGGGCCAAAATATGGAGGAAGGAACTGCAGATGCTAGTTTATACCAAAGATAGACACAGAATGCTGGAGTAATTCAGCAGGTCAGGCAACATCTCTGGCGAGAAGGAATAGGTGATGTTTTGGGTCAGAATCCTTCTTCAGACTCGAACTGAAAAGTTACCTATTCCTTCTCTGCCTGACCCGTTTGGGTTACTCCAGCATTTTGTGTCTATCTTAAGTACTGGGCCAAAACTGGCATCACAGCCAAGGCAGATCATCAAGGAGCGTTGGATAATGGTGGCAGGAGGTCAGCTGGATCATGTTCCAAGTGAGGTATTGGAGCATGGTCAGGTACTGAATCTGGGACACGAGTGCCACAGAATGACATTCTTTATGTACACAAAAATGCTGGAGAAACTCAGCGGGTGCAGCAGCATCTATGGAGCGAAGGAAATAGGCGACGTTTCGGGCCGAAACCCTTCGAGCGAAGGAAATAGGCAACGTTTCGGGCCGAAACCCTTCAGCGAAGGAAATAGGCAACGTTTCGGGCCCAAAATCCTTCGAGCAAAGGAAATAGGCAACGTTTCCGGCCGAAACCCTTTGAGCGAAGGAAATAGGCAACGTTTCGGGCCGAAACCCTTCAGCGAAGGAAATAGGCAACGTTTCGGGTCGAAACCTTTCCGGGTTTCCCCTCCCCCTCTATGATCATAGATGCTGCTGCACCCGTTGAGTTTCTCCAGCATTTTTGTGTACCTTCGATTTTCCCGCATCTGCAGTTCCTTCTTAGACACTCTTTATGTGCCCGAGGGCTGTGTAATTCTTAAATGCAGAGCAGCCCCAGGCTACATCTGTACGAGGCAGCTGAAAACACAAAGGTTGCCACATGTTGACCATATCACGGAACTAGTTGTAGTTTTCAAAGGCGGCCTGACAGCACTTGTGTCGTTAAAAACTCCTGCCTGGCAAAGATAAGAAATGGATAGGAGAGGTTTGGAGAGAAATGGGTCAAACATGGGTAAATGGGACCAGCATAGATGGTCGGCATGGACGGGTTGTACTCGCTAGATCGGCTTGTACTCGCTAGAATTTAGGAGATTGAGGGGGGATCTTATAGAAAATCACAAAATTCTTAAGGGGTTGGACAGGCTAGATGCAGGAAGATTGTTCCCGATGTTGGGGAAGTCCAGGACAAGGGGTCACAGTTTAAGGATAGAGGGGAAATCCTTTAAGACCGAGATGAGAAAAACATTTTTCACACAGAGAGTGGTGAATCTCTGGAACTCTCTGCCACAGAGGGTAGTTGAGGCCAGTTCATTGGCTGTATTTAAGAGGGAGTTAGATGTGGCCCTTGTGGCTATAGGGATCAGGGGGTATGGAGAGAAGGCAGGTACAGGATACTGAGTTGGATGATCAGCCATGATCATATTGAATGGTGGTGCAGGCTCGAAGGGCCGAATGGCCTACTCCTGCACCTATTTTCTATGTATCTATGGGTTGGGCTGAAGGGCCTGTTTCTGTGCTGTATAACTCTACAATAAGATTCACAGTCAGGAAAACTAACAGCACTTTGTAACATTCCACATCCTGTGTGGTCTGCATAAATAAATGACTTGTCATAAATCAGTTTTCTAAATATTATACAAGATTTAAAAATCCCTTGGTGGCAAACTACTGGAATACTTCCTCTAAATGCCTAGACCACTGATCCTCCCATAGAGAACAAGAATGATTACTATGTAGATAATAGTGTAATTAATTGCAGTCATGGGTTTACTTGGTATGCAAAGACTCCTTGCCTCAGAAACCAGTGGAGCAGCCAATGGAAAAGAGTTAAACAATGCGTCACAAGGAAACACGATCCTGGGTACACAATGGGAAGTATGAAAGGCAACAGAAAAGGACATTAAAGATAACAACTAAACACCACAAACACTTGTGGACTGTCCAGATAAGGCCCAGGACACCAATGATGCAGTTTGAAACAAAACATTTAAAAACCCCCAGGAGCAAAATATTTAACCCAGTCCAATTTAAACATTTACAGAGTGGAAAAAAGGTATAATTACTGCTGGATGACAATCAGAAATCAAGCAGCTAATGTTTGCAAATCACCTCCCGCCATCCATTCAATCATTCTCACTGTTTTCCCACAGTATAATAAAAATAAGGTAGCTCTTGTCATGCACAACACACAATTCCCCCTGCAGATTTCATGGCTGTAGCAGAATTATCCACATGCTTTGCAAACCAAGGCTGATTTCCATCTATCCTATGGTGTCAAATTATATCACTGGGTTCCACCAGATAACAGTGGAAAACATGTTCCTCCAATCTCAAAATCAACTAATCTTATTGTCAGGTTATATATTTCACCTCTGACTGCGATATGTTTATTATGAGAAGCAGCTGGCCAGCATTGTTTCTTACAAAATAAAATAGTAAATGCGGCACTCAGCAGGTCAGGCAGCATCTATGCAGGGAGAAACAATGATCAATGCTAACTTGAACATAGAATGTTATTTAAATTTCAGCTTTCCACAGTACCCACATCACACTGTACCCCATTCTGCTGCCTCTTCCATGCAATCCTCCAACCACTGGAACACTGCTCCTAAACCACATCATGCCATTTTGTACCATACTGATTTAAAGTAGAGAAAAAATAAACTGCAGATGCTGGTTTACAAAGAAAAAGGACAAGTGCTGGAGTAACTCAATGGGTCAGGCAGCATCTCTGGACATGACATTTCGGGTCGGGACGTCTGAAGAAGGGTCCTGACCCGAAACGCCACCTGACCCGCTATATTTAAGAGGGAGTTAGATGTGGCCCTTGTGGCTAAAGGGAACAGGGGATATGGAGAGAAGGCAGGTACAGGATACTGAGTTGGATGATCAGCCATGATCATATTGAATGGCGGTGCAGGCTCGAAGGGCCGAATGGCCTACTCCTGCACCTAATTGCTATGTTACTCCAGCACTGTGTCTTTTTTTATTTAGAGTGTCCTTGTTCAGTAATAATTCTTGTTTGCAACAATCTCCCTCAGTTAAATATTCAAAATACAAAAGGCATCAAAGGGTAGGGGGAGAAAGAGAGAAAAAAATGTTACAGAGATAATGATCGTACTGAATGATGGAGTGGGCCTAATCTGCTCCTATTTTCAGCGTTCTCTGCCTATGAAATATTAGTCTTCTAACTTGCCTGTGCAAGTTTCCACATTCAATGAGTCAAAGCAAGTTCTGGAGACCCAACAAACCATCTGCACTACATCAAAGGTCATTCATGAACAGAGAACCCTCATGGTGTCAGAATAAGCCTGCTGCATGGGGAAAAGCACAGGGGCTCGCATTTTAAAGTACCTGTAAGAATCTCAGGTACTCCAAGGTTCTCTTTTTTATATATGCGCACACATACAAAATCTCACACACACACACCCGTACACTGTCATAGAGGTATACAGACCCAAACACAGGACCATCAAGGATCCTTGCCAGAAAAAGGCACAAAGACGTGGGTTTCATGGGTTAAGGGGAGAAGGCAGGAGAGTGGGGTTAGGAGGGAGAGATTGATCAGCCATGATTGAATGGCATGATGGGGGCGAATGGCCTAATTCTGCTCCTATCACTCATGATCTTATGAAAGTGCTGGAGTAACTCAGCAGGTCAAGCAGCATCTCTGGAGGACAGGGGTAGGTGCTGTTTTGGGTTTCAGGGTTTTTGCCACACAGATGGGAATTCCACAGGAACAAGATAATGGCCGAAGCAATTATCAAGTGTTTAGTCCTGATAAAGCAAATGGAAATTGCCTCTGGGGGAGAAAAAGCAACCAGCTTTCACAGTTCAGGAATGTCCGGCAGGATAGATCCAGTAGCGTACGTTCACGTGGCCTTGAGAAACGTGACACTGACGCACCTGCAAAGAATGCATCATAAAGAACACTTTCTGCACTTCCTCCTCCATCATCACCGATTCCACCCACCCACAACTCAGACATTTATGGTCAGACATACATGCTCCAAGATCATGACAAATCCCCAACTCTCCGTCAATGCAACTCCCTGCTGGGATTGTGGATTGGTGCAATAATCCCACATCAGTCAGCATGAGCAAATTTGAATCATCACACAGATTTTACCACATTTCAACAATAGTAATTCATCAACTGCATGAACTAAGTCGTACACCAATATAATATTATAAAACACAGTATATGGTGCTGAAACCAAAACTGCTCATTTCTTTGCAATCTCGATTCTTGATTGTTTTTTTAATCTGCATTTCGGAGGGCACACTTGAATGTACTCCCCTCTGAAACCTTACAGCCCTCAAACAATCCAACAAGAATAGCTAGAACCATGAAACTGCAGATGTTGGTTTAACAAAGAAAGGGGACCAAAATTGTGGAGTAGCTTAGCAGCATAGGCGGAAATCCTGGGGGGAGGGGGGTGGGGCCGAGCCCCCCTCATGTTTTGAGAGGTGAGGGACAATTCCCCCATGTTTTGTAATCCAGATTTTGAAATTCGGTTTTAAAAATCTATTAAAAATCTCCGCTCTCCACGAGACAGTGGGGGTGGGACTGATGATCGTGGGGTGCCTGTTGGACGAGAAAAACATCGGTCAGCAGGCAGTGGGGTGGGGGGACACACGATGATTCAGTGCGATGATTGGAGGAGGGATGTTTTTATAACGAATTCCACCCTTGCATAGCAGGTTTGGCAGCATCCCTGGGTAACAAGGATAGGTGACATTTTGGGTCAGGAAAAGAGTCACGACCCAAAAGGTCACCTGTCCATTTTCTCCAGGGTTACTGCCTGACCCGCTGAGTTACTCCAGCATTTCATGTCTTTCCTCAACAAAAAAGGCTTCCTGGATTTCAAACTAAATCACAAAGTGCTGCAGGAACTCGGCAGGTCAGGCAGCATCTGGGGAAGGGATATACAGGCAATGTTCCATTCCCTCCACAGATGTTGCCTGGCTTTGTTGAGCTCCTCCCGCACTTTGTGTTTGCTCAAGTTGCCAACATCTGCAATTGCTGTATCTTCAAGTAATCCAAGAATGGTCTGAATTGGGAGAGAAAATGATTCCAGTGTGGGGAGAGAGGAGGAAGATTCCAGATTAAGAATAGAGTACATTAAGGCTTAAAAAACAGAAATAGCCAAGAGGTCACACTAAGCTTTGTAGGACTTCTTAATATTCATTACTTCAGCCATTGGTACTGCTGACTAATTTGGTTTTAAAATTGTCGATTATTAATTTAGCTTCCATGGTTGGGATTTTGAAGTGGGAGATTCTTGGGATTTTTAACCAGTGCATCTTGGTTACTAGTCCTGTAAATGGACAGTTAATGTACTAGTAATTAAGAGGCACTGATTAACCTCTGTATCACCACTACTACACCAAGAGCATTAAAGAGACATAAATGGCCCACATAAAGAAGAATTAAGTTTAAGGTTCAAAGTTATGGAGTCACTGGCACAGCTTATTATGGTCATTGATCTTGCCAGTGGTTGGTGGGACTGGTTCAGATGGTAACATACATCCACAGTTTGATTCAAGATGATCACATCAAATTTTGCAATTGTCTAGTGAATGAAGTGCCTGGTATCGGGTGGCCAGCCCAACGTTCTCCTCCAGCTCCACAAACTACAGAGCATCCTGGACAATACAGCTCACCCCCTCCATGTCAACCTTCAGCAACAGACTGGTTCCACCAAGATGCAGGACAGAACGCCACAGGAGATCCTTCTTCTCTGTGGCTATCAAACTGTACAACTCCTCTCCCTTCAGTCGTGGGGTAGACCGAGTCAGGGTATTGAGTGTAGAAGTTGGGAGGTCATGTTGCAGTAGTAACAGACGTTGGTGAGGCCGCATTTAGAGTATTGTGTTCGGTTCTGGGCACCTTGTGATAGGAAAGATGTTGTCAAGCTGGAAAGGGTACAGAGATGTGCGAGGATGTTGTCTATAAGGAGTGGTTGAGAAGGCTGGGACTCTATTCCTTAGAGCGTGGGAGGATGAGGAGTGATCTTATAGAGGTGTATAAGATCATGAGAGGAATTGGGAGGTCATGTGGCAGTTGTACAAGACATTGGTGAGGCCGCATTTAGAGTATTGTGATCAGTTCTGGGCACCTTGCTAGAGGAAAGATGTTCTCAAGCTGGAAAGGGTACAGAGATTTTCGTTGAAGCAGAAAAGATTTAATAATGTCTTTATTTATATAGCACATTTTTAGTCAACTTGCATTGACCCCAAAGTGCTTCACACAATTACTTCCATACAGACAGGCAAAGGTGGGTGAAGTGTCTTGCCCAAGGACACACACAGGCAAAGGTGGGTGAAGTGTCTTGCCCAAGGACACAACGACAGTATGCACTCCAAGCGGGATTCGAACCAGCTACCTTCCGGTTGCCAGCCGAACACTTAGCCTATTGTGCCATCTGTCGTCAATAAGAATCTGAGGGGTATCTTTTTCACACAAAGGGTGGTGGATGCATGGAACAAGCTGCCAGAGATGGTTGAGGCAGGGACTATCCCAACATTTAAGAAACAATTAGACAGGTACATGGACAGAATAGGTTTGGAAGGATATGGACCAAATGTGGTCAGGTGGGACTAGTGTATCCGGGACATATTGGCCGTTGTGGGCGAGTTGGGCCGAAGGGCCTGTTTCCACACTACCACTCTATGACTCACTCTACGACTATGACCCTTGTACTTTCCTTAGATATGAAGATGAACCACTGCATTTAACACAGCATAATGCCTTCTCAATACATTGTCAAGATTCAGCTGCTGTCACATAATGTCTGAGAACCTGGTCCATTCCTGTGGAGTTTGCACATTCTTCCTGTGATGTGTAGATTTCCACTGGGTGCTCTGGTTCCCCCCCCATATTCGAAAGGCTTGTAGGTTTATTGACCTCTAAGTTTCCCCTAGAGTGTAGGGATTGGATGAGAAAGTTGGATAATTTAGAACTAGTGTGGACACGTGATCAATGGTCGAAATGGACTTGGTGGGTTGAAGGGTCCTTTCAACTGTGTATTTTTCCAATCTAATTTGTGGAAGGACATCCTTGTGATTGAGGCAGTAGGTTCACGAGATTGATCCCTGGGATGGCGGGACTGTCATATGAGGAAAGATTGAAAAGACTCGGTTTCTATTCACTGGAGTTTAGAAGGACGAGGGGGATCTTATAGAAACATATAAAATCATAAAAGGACTGGACAAGCTAGATGCAGGAAAAAAGTTCCCAATTTTGGGTGAGTCCAGAACCAGGGGTCCAATCTTAGAATAAAGGGAAGGTCATTTAGGCTGAGGTGAGAAAAAACTTTTTCACCCAGAGTTGTGAATTTATGGAATTCCCTGCCACAGAGGGCAGTGGAGGCCAAATCACTGGAGGGATTTAAGAGAGAGTTAGATAGAGCTCTAGGGGCTAGTGGAGTCAAGGGATATGGGGAGAAGGCAGACATAGAAACATAGAAACATAGAAATTAGGTGCAGGAGTAGGCCATTCGGCCCTTCGAGCCTGCACCGCCATTCAATATGATCATGGCTGATCATCCAACTCAGTATCCCGTACCTGCCTTCTCTCCATACCCTCTGATCCCCTTAGCCACAAGGGCCACATCTAACTCCCTCTTAAATATAGCCAATGAACTGGCCTCGACTACCCTCTGTGGCAGGGAGTTCCAGAGATTCACCACTCTCTGTGTGAAAAAAGTTCTTCTCATCTCGGCTTTAAAGGATTTCCCCCTTATCCTTAAGCTGTGACCCCTTGTCCTGGACTTCCCCAACATCGGGAGCAATCTTCCTGCATCTAGCCTGTCCAACCCCTTAAGAATTTTGTAAGTTTCTATAAGATCCCCTCTCAATCTCCTAAATTCTAGAGAGTATAAACCAAGTCTATCCAGTCTTTCTTCATAAGACAGTCCTGACATCCCAGGAATCAGTCTGGTGAACCTTCTCTGCACTCCCTCTATGGCAATAATGTCCTTCCTCAGATTTGGAGACCAAAACTGTACGCAATACTCCAGGTGTGGTCTCACCAAGACCCTGTACAACTGCAGTAGAACCTCCCTGCTCCTATACTCAAATCCTTTTGCTATGAAAGCTAACATATCATTCGCTTTCTTCACTGCCTGCTGCACCTGCATGCCCACTTTCAATGACTGGTGTACCATGACACCCAGGTCTCGCTGCATCTCCCCTTTTCCTAGTCGGCCACCATTTAGATAATAGTCTGCTTTCATGTTTTTGCCACTAAAATGGATAACCTCACATTTATCCACATTATACTGCATCTGCCAAACATTTGCCCACTCACCCAGCCTATCCAAGTCACCTTGCAGTCTCCTAGCATCCTCCTCACAGCTAACACTGCCCCCCAGCTTAGTGTCATCCGCAAACTTGGAGATATTGCCTTCAATTCCCTCATCCAGATCATTAATATACATTGTAAATAGCTGGGGTCCCAGCACTGAGCCTTGCGGTACCCCACTAGTCACTGCCTGCCATTGTGAAAAGGACACGGGTTATTGATTGGGGACGATCAGGCATGATCACAATGAATGGCGGTGCTGGCTCGAAGGGCCGAATGGCCTCCTCCTGCACGTATTTTCTATGTTTCTATGATCAATTGGTCGTCACTTCATACACAAATGCATGGATTCCTTCAGCTCAAAGATTAACCAGCCCTGCAATTACCCCCTCTCCTCTCACCAGCTACCACTGGCGACTGGTCTTAACTCAAGACCTCCATCGCTTTGTGCTTTCTCACTGCTCCTGCTACGAACTGCTCTCCATGCTCACCTTTCCCATGAGACTAATTTCAGAACCCACTGACCCTCCAAACAGTGCTGTGTTTGAAATGTTTTTATAGCATTCACTCTCCAAGCTTTCCTTTCAATAATAAACTGCTAACACTGTCCATCTTGCAAACGGGTGCCTCGAGTAACCACTGCTCACTTCCCGGCTCAATTGTTGAGGAGAATTGTAACGAACAGATCCATGGTCTTCCAACATCTCCCACAGCTTCCAAGCAGGGATTCACTTTTCCTACCTAATCCCTACCACAGAGATCACCTGGCAAAAGTTCTCAGTAGACCCCTACTTCACTTTCAGACTGCTGACTATTGAGATAACATTTGACAAAGCCAATCTTGTCACCTCTTCTCTTGCAATACAACTAACTACTTTCTAGATGCAGCCATTCAATATCTGCTGTAGTCAGCATAGTCATATTGTTCAGATAAGGTTGCTTGTTCCATGAAACATAAAAAAATATATGTGCAAGAGTAGGCCATTTGGCCCTTTGAGCCAGCACTGCCATTCAATATGATCATGGCTAATCATCTAAAATCAGTACCCCGTTCCTGCTTTTTCCCCATATCCCTCGATTCCTTTAGCCCCAAGAGCTAACTCTAACGCTCTCTTGAAAACATTGGGGTAAGGGGGAACTGTACAAAAGGGACGGGTTGCATCTTAACAGGTGTGGGACCAGCATTCTGGCAGGCAGGTTTGCCACTGCTACACGGGTGGTTTTAAACTGAATAAGGGGGGTGGGGTGTCGAATGGGCTAGTGGAGGATGGAGTTAAAGGGAAAGGGTTTCTTAAATGTGTGAGCGTAGAGACAAAGGGGTGTAAAATGAGGGTAGAAGCAATAGGTAGCAAGGTGAAAAGTAAAAGTGGCAGGCCGGAAAATCCAGGGCAAAAATCAAAAAGGGCCACTTTTCAACAAAATTGTATAAGGGGTAAGAGTGCTGTAAAAACAAGCCTGAAGGCTTTGTGTCTCAATGCAAGGAGCATTCGTAATAAGGTGGATGAGTTGAATGTGCAGATAGCTATTAATGACTATGATATAGTTGGGATCACGGAGACATGGCTCCAGGGTGACCAAGGCTGGGAGCTGAACATCCAGGGATATTCAATATTCAGGAGGGATAGAGAGAAAGGAAAAGGAGGTGGGGTAGCGTTGCTGATTAGAGAGGAGATTAACGCAATGGAAAGGAAGGACATTAGTTTGCAGGATGTGGAATCGGTATGGGTAGAGCTGCGAAACACTAAGGGGCAGAAAACGCTGGTGGGTGTTGTGTACAGGCCACCTAACAGTAGTAGTGAAGTTGGAGATGGTATCAAACAGGAAATTAGAAATGCGTGCGACAAAGGCAAAACCGTTATAATGGGTGACTTCAATCTACATATAGATTGGGTGAATCAAATTGGCAGGGGTGCTGAGGAAGAGGATTTTTTGGAATGTATGCGGGATAGTTATTTAAATCAACATGTAGAGGAACCAACGAGAGAGCAGGCTATTTTAGACTGGGTATTGAGTAATGAGGAAGGGTTAGTTAGCAGTCTTGTTGTACGTGCCCCCTTGGGCAAGAGTGACCATAATATGGTTGAGTTCTTCATTAGGATGGAGAGTGACATTGTTAATTCAGAAACAATGGTTCTGAACTTAAAGAAAGGTAACTTTGAGGGTATGAGACGTGAATTGGCCAAGATTGACTGGCAATTCATTCTAAAAGGGTTGACGGTGGATATGCAATGGAAGACATTTAAAGACTGCATGGATGAACTACAAAAATTGTTCATCCCAGTTTGGCAAAAGAATAAATCAGGGAAGGTAGTGCATCCGTGGATAACAAGGGAAATCAGGGATAGTATCAAAGCGAAGGATGATGCGTACAAATTAGCCAGAAAAAGCAGCATACCGGAGGACTGGGAGAAATTCAGAGACCAGCAGAGGAGGACAAAGGGCTTAATTAGGAAAGGAAAAATAGATTATGAAAGAAAACTGGCAGGGAACATAAAAACTGACTGCAAAAGTTTTTATAGATATGTGAAAAGAAAGAGATTAGTTAAAACAAATGTAGGTCCCTTGCAGTCAGAAACGGGTGAGTTGATCATGGGGAACAAGGATATGGCGGACCAATTGAATAACTACTTTGGTTCCGTCTTCACTAAGGAAGACATAAATAATATGCCGGAGATAGCAGGGGACCGCGGGTCAAAGGAGTTGGAGGAATTGAGTGAAATCCAGGTTAGCCGGGAAGTGGTGTTGGGTAAATTAAATGGATTAAAGGCCGATAAATCCCCAGGGCCAGATAGGCTGCATCCCAGAGTACTTAAGGAAGTAGCTCCAGAAATAGTGGATGCATTAGTAATAATCTTTCAAAACTCTTTAGATTCTGGAGTAGTTCCTGAGGATTGGCGGGTAGCAAACGTAACCCCACTTTTTAAGAAGGGAGGGAGAGAGAAAACGGGGAATTACAGACCAGTTAGTCTAACATCGGTAGTGGGGAAACTACTAGAGTCAGTTATTAAAGATGGGATAGCAGCACATTTGGAAAGTGGTGAAATCATTGGACAAAGTCAGCATGGATTTACAAAAGGTAAATCATGTCTGACGAATCTTATAGAATTTTTTGAGGATGTAACTAGTAGCGTGGATAGGGGAGAACCAGTGGATGTGGTGTATCTGGACTTCCAGAAGGCTTTCGACAAGGTCCCACATAAGAGATTAGTTTACAAACTTAAAGCACACGGCATTGGGGGTTCAGTATTGATGTGGATAGAGAACTGGCTGGCAAACAGGAAGCAAAGAGTAGGAGTAAACGGGTCCTTTTCACAATGGCAGGCAGTGACTAGTGGGGTACCGCAAGGCTCAGTGCTGGGACCCCAGCTATTTACAATATATATTAATGATCTGGATGAGGGAATTGAAGGCAATATCTCCAAGTTTGCGGATGACACGAAGCTGGGGGGCAGTGTTAGCTGTGAGGAGGATGCTAGGAGACTGCAAAGTGACTTGGATAGGCTGGGTGAGTGGGCAAATGTTTGGCAGATGCAGTATAATGTGGATAAATGTGAGGTTATCCATTTTGGTGGCAAAAACAGGAAAGCAGACTATTATCTAAATGGTGGCCGACTAGGAAAAGGGGAGATGCAGCGAGACCTGGGTGTCATGGTACACCAGTCATTGAAAGTGGGCATGCAAGTGCAGCAGGCAGTAAAGAAAGCGAATGGTATGTTAGCTTTCATAGCAAAAGGATTTGAGTATAGGAGCAGGGAGGTTCTACTGCAGTTGTACAGGGTCTTGGTGAGACCACACCTGGAGTATTGCGTACAGTTTTGGTCTCCAAATCTGAGGAAGGACATTATTGCCATAGAGGGAGTGCAGAGAAGGTTCACCAGACTGATTCCTGGGATGTCAGGACTGTCTTATGAAGAAAGACTGGATAGACTTGGTTTATACTCTCTAGAATTTAGGAGATTGAGAGGGGATCTTATAGAAACTTACAAAATTCTTAAGGGGTTGGACAGGCTAGATGCAGGAAGATTGCTCCCGATGTTGGGGAAGTCCAGGACAAGGGGTCACAGCTTAAGGATAAGGGGGAAATCCTTTAAAACCGAGATGAGAAGAACTTTTTTCACACAGTGGTGAACCTCTGGAACTCCCTGCCACAGTGGGTAGTCGAGGCCAGTTCATTGGCTATATTTAAGAGGGAGTTAGATGTGGCCCTTGTGGCTAAGGGGATCAGAGGGTATGGAGAGAAGGCAGGTACGGGATACTGAGTTGGATGATCAGCCATGATCATATTGAATGGCGGTGCAGGCTCGAAGGGCCGAATGGCCTACTCCTGCACCTAATTTCTATGTTTCTATCCAGTGAATTGGCCTCCACTGCCTTCCGTGGTGGAGAATTCCACAGATTCACAACTCACTGGCTGAAGAAGTTTTCCTCAGCTCAGTCCTAAATGGCCTACCCCTTATTCTTAAACTGTGGCCCCCGATTCTGGACTCCAACTTAAAACATCATGAACATTTTTCCTGCATCTAGCCTGTCCAATCCTTAAAGAATGTTATTTGTTTCTATAAGATCCCTTCTCATCCTTCTAAATTCCAGTG
This sequence comes from Amblyraja radiata, assembly GCF_010909765.2. NCBI lineage: Eukaryota > Metazoa > Chordata > Chondrichthyes > Rajiformes > Rajidae > Amblyraja > Amblyraja radiata. The sequence continues at coordinate 17,407,652 of NC_045959.1, read as the reverse complement.
AATACAAGCCCAGTCGACCCATTCTTTCAACATATGTCAATTCCGCCATCCTGAGAATTAACCTGGTGAACCTACGCTGCACTCCCTCAATAGCAATAATGTCCTTCCTCAAATCAGACCAAAATTGCACACAATACCCAGGTGCAGTCTCACCAGCGCCCAGCACAACCTTCTTGCTCCTAAACTCAAATCCTCTCACAACAAAGGCCAACATGCCATTAACCTTCTTCACTGCCTGCTGTGCCTGCATGCTTACTTTCAGTGACTGATATACAAGCACACCCAGGTCTCATTGCACCTCCTCTTCTCCTAGTCTGACAGCATTCAGATAATAACCTGCCTTCCTGTTCTTGCCACCAAAGTGGATAACCTCACATTTATCCACATTATAAAGCATGTGCCATGCATCTGCCAACTCACACAACCTATCCAAGTCACCCTGCAGCTTCACAGCATCCTCATTGCAGCTTATACCGCCAACCAGCTTTGTGTCTTCCGCAAACTTGCAGATGTCACATTTAATTCCCTCGGCTAAATCGTTAATATATATTGTAAATAACTGGGGTCCCAGCACCGAGCCTTGCGGCACCCCACTAGTCACTGCATGCCATTCTGAAAAGGACCTGTTAATTCCTACTTTTTGCTTCCTGTCTGCAAACCAGTTCTCTGTCTATGTCAAAACCCTACCCCCAATACCATGTGCTCTAATTTTGCACACTAATCTCATGTGGAACCTTGTCAAAGGCTTTTTTAAAGCCCAGATACACCACATCCACTGGCTCTCCCTTATCCATTCTACTTGTTACACCCTCAAAAATTTCCAGAAGATTAGTCAAGCATGATTTCCCCTTCATAAATCCATGCTGACTTCGGGCGATCCTGTCAATGCTTTCCAAATGCACTGCTATAACATCTTTAATAAGTGACTCAAGCAGCTTCCCCACTACCGATGTACGGCTAACTGGTCTATAATTCCCCATTTTCTCTCTCCCTCCTGTCTTAAAAAGTGGAGTTACATTAGCTACACTCCAGTTGACAGGAACTGATCCAGTCAAGAGAACATTGGAAAATGAACACCATGCTTCCACAATTTCTAGGGCCACCTCCTCGAGTGCTCTGGGATGCAGACCATCAGGTCCTAGGGATTTTTCTGCTTTCAGTGCCAACAGTTTACATAACACCATTTCCTGACTAATGTGGATTCTCTTCAGTTCCTCCCTCCCACTAAATCCTCGGTCCCCTGGTATTTCTAAGAGATTGGTTCTGTCTTCACTAAGGAAGGCACAAAAAAATACTCGTTTCACTGTTCTGCCAGTTCCTTGTTTCCCATTATACATTCACCTGTTTCTGATTGTAAGGGCTAATCTTTTCCTTTCAACATATCTAAAGAAGCTTTTAGAGTCAGTTTTTATATTCCTCACAAGCTTCCTTTCATGCTCTTTTTTCTCCCCCTTAATTAACCCCTTTGTCCTCCTCCGTTGAGTTCTAAATTTCTCCCAGTCGTCTGGTTTGCTGCTGGCTTGACATCCCAGTTTCAGCGCACTGACCATCAAGCAGCGAGACCACAGACTCACCAGCTCCTCCACCATTTTACCATTCACCTACACTATGGACAACTTAACAGCCAATTAGCCTGCCAACCTGCAAGTCTTTGGGGCGAGGGATGAAACTGGAGTATTCAGGACACACACATGGTCAAAGAACATAAAAACATCACGCCAATAATGTTGGAGGTTAGGATTGTACCTAGGTCATTTGCACAGCGAGGCAGAAGCACTCGTTGAGTCACTTTGCAGATCTGTCAATAGAACTCTATTCCAATGATGCTTCCTCCCAGTAACTCATCGTGGCCATGTCATCCAATGAATGGATGTGGTCCATTTCTCCAACTGATTACTGTACTGTACGGTATCTTGATCAGCTGGGATAAGTGGGCCAAGGAATGGCAAATTATGTTTAAGTACAGGGTATTGCATTATTGGGAAATCAAACCGAGGTCGGCCTTTTGCAGTGAATGGCAAGGGCCTGGGGAGTGTTGTAGAACAGACACATAGGAACACAAGTACATAGTTCTCTGAACGTGGTGTTGCTGGAATACAGATTGGTGATAAAGGCTTTTGGCCCACTGGCCTTCACCAGTAAAGGCATTGAGTATAGAAATTGGGATATTATGCTGCAGTGGCACAAGATGGTGACGGGGTTATACTTGGTGTAGTGTGCTCGGATTTGGTCAGGCTGTTACAGGAAGAATGGCATTAAGAGCAAGAAAGATCAACTAGGATGCTTGAATGACTCAAGGGACAGAGTTAAAGGGAGAGGCTTGTCAAGCTAGGAGAGCAGGAGGCCGAGATGGTCTCATAGAGGGGTATAGAACCATGGGGGGCATAGTTAAGCTAAATGCAGGCCGTTTTTATCTCCCAGGATGAAGGAATGAACAACTGGAGGGCGTGGGTTTAAGGTGCGAGGAATACGCACGTGTACACACGAGGGGAGGTAGTTGAGGCAGGTACAATAACAACATTTAGACACTTGGACAGGTACATGGATAGGAAAGATGAAGAGGGATATGGGTCAAACACAGGAAAATGGGTACAAATTATTAAATATCAAGCTGCATTTAATTTACCATGTTCCCACTGATATAAGCTTTCTGTCAAAGTCAATGCCAAAAGAAAACGCCATCCCGATACCACCTCCACCAGTCAGAACTGTTAACTACCTGTTCTCTTAACAGCCAATTCTGCACAATAAATGTATCTTGCTTTTGCACGCTCCAAGGCAAAACAGATGTTCTGAAATACGTGCTCACAAATCCTGCCTTTGGTTTAAGAGGCTTCTAAAACCCCGGAGTGTATTATTACCTTATAATAGTTCCAGACATCTTGTTCACTACATCAGTATTCCCAGATGCTTATGTTTACTGCGGATTTATTTTTTTTAAACAAGAACTACTCAGCAAGCATCCCAGTAGCCCATCACATTTACTCAAGGCTTTGTACCAAAGTAATAGGATACAGACTCACACCAAGCCTATTTCAGCCAGTCAAAAGAAAATGCAAGAATCTTCTCTGCACAAAGAATAACTGCCCATCGGACTAGGACACCCAGAGGCACAAGATAAGCTCACAGGTTATAGGAGAAAAAATTAGGCCATTCGGCCCATCTAGTCTACCCTGCATTTTACCATGCCAGATCTATCCTTCCTTCTCAACCCCATTCTCTTGCCTTCTCCCAATAACCCGACACCTGTACTAATCAAGAATCTGTCAATTTCCACCTTAGAAATATCTACCTACGGCCTCCACAGCCTTCTGTGGCAATGAATTCCACTGATTCACCACCCTCTGAATAAAGAAATTCTTCACCATCTCCTTTGTCAAGGTCTGATGAAACAAAATATACATTTCCTGGGGATAGAATTGTTTGGAATTTGTTCCATTGTGGCTATTAAATAAAGTGGAATTGGTTGCCATTGGGGCACCTTCAGTTGATCTAGATCTAGATCTGAAGGCAACACAAGAAGCAGGCGACTGCACTGTGGAGTTGCAGAGGAGATTCACCAGCAAGGATGGTGCCTGGAATGGTAAATTTCCCATTATGGACAGAGACTGGTTAGGTGGGTTTAATTTCCTTGGAGTGTAAGAGGCAAATGGGGGACGGTAAAAATGTACATCATGGAGACGATGGGTAGTTGGAAACTTTTCCCCATAGACGAGGTATCTAACGTAAAGTTGGAGTAAGGAGTACTAGATTTCGAGAGAATCGAAGGAAGAACTTCTTCGCACAGGGTGTTGTTTGATTGAGTGGGTGGTGAAGGCAGAGACTCTCATAACATTTACGAAGCATTCTAATTAGTACTTGAACTGCCTGGGCATAGAAAGCTTGAAATTAACTTCCAACCCTACATAACAAAGCCCAGATTGGCCTCAAAAGATGTGGAAACTCTTCAAGGGTTTAATTATGCAAGTGTAAGTAAAATACAAGTGGATGAATACTTGCAGACACCCATCACGTCAATTTAACTCGCAGGAAATCAAATCTTTAAAATTAAGTGGCAAACTGCATTAAATTGTGTAGATAAGCTGATGTTCACCAAGTGGACACGTATTCTGCAAAAACATAATTTGGATTTTGCCAGAAAAAAACAAAACTATTTCCTTTCCCTGTTCTTTCCAAACACACCACCATTAAGCAAGGATGTTTTGATTACTATTTACCCAATGAGAACCCACTTTAACAGGCATCATTTGCCAGAATATTTTTTTAAACTTCTTCCGCTTTGGAACACAGTAGCTGCCTCGGTAAAGTCTCCAGACATCAGCCAAGATTTATGGCAAATAAACAGATGAGTCAATGAATCTGATGTCAATATTATGTCAGGAAGACCCCAAGTCAGTTACCACACAAACCGAAGGCGTCCAGAGGTGCAGAATGGTGGCCCGCGTTACAGGGGAGAACCACCTCCTCAAATACACAGGGATCCGACACTTTAAAATGTAAGATAAACACAAAAAGCTGGAGTAACTCAGCGGGACAGGCAGCATCTCTGGAGAGAAGGAATGGATGACGTTTCGGGTCGAGATCCTTCATTTAAAATGCATGTTTACAACTAATGACCCTTCAAAATGCGTGCCAATTAACGAAATATTACAGCTGCAACATTGCAACATTGAAGGGGAGGTTTCACGCTGTTTCATTGACGAATACCAAAAGTAATGCAGTAACATTTACGAATGGAAATCTAGTCTCCAGTAAAGTGAAATCGGCTCGTTTCCATCCAGGGAAACACGGGCAGCAGGTGCATTGCACCTCATACATCACACGAGGCACAACTTAGGATGATGACTTTAAAATTTAGTTTAAATAATTTCCTTTCCCGCGTTATCACAGAGTATACCGTTTCACGATGGTGAATTCCACCAAAATTATATGTTTCTGATGTTTTTTTTTTTAAATTACGTTGCATTCCACAGTTTATTCAAAGGAAGCCCCCAGCAGCAGGGTGGGAGATCTCTAACTGAACTCCCGAAAGCACATGTCCTGACCACACCACGCCGAGATCAACAGGCACTAAAAAGTAATTCTTAGCGTTGGTATAAATGCGGGTGTACTTAATATTTTGTTTTATGGATTTAGAGCAGAAAACATTCATTCATGCTGTTTTAGGGACCGGTGCTGCGAACTCCTCTGACCTGATAACATCGTTTTTAGTAAAAATGAACGCTTCTTTTGCCTTCATGTCGATTCTTATCAGTTCAAAAAGAAAAGCAACAAACATTGTAATCGGTTTTTTTAAACGAGCTCTTTGCTGTTGACCTATGGGTTTAAACCAGTGTGTGTTCCGGAGAGCGGTATACATCTCTGTGTGTGTGCATGTGCGTTTAGTAAGTTGATGTATGCGTGAGTAATTGGTGTGCATTTGTGCAACGTGCATGCGAACACTGGCTGTTGAGCCTGATTTATAACGTTTCGGCTTACCTAAGTTCACGAAACTCATGACCATATCTGCCTGGTTAAGGAAAGAGCTGTCCTGCAAGCTGGCCAGCGGCGGGCTCTGCGTGGTGAACACCGGTCTGTACTGGTGCGAGAAGCCTTCCTCCTCCTCGCCCCCGGTGGACATGGCATTGTACAAGTCAAGCATGAAGAGGGGCGCCGAGTTATGCTTCCCGTGCGAGTGAGGTCTGGGCCGGTGGGGTAGCCCCAGGATGGAGAGAATCTCCCGCTGCATGTTCTTCTTCTCGTGGTGTTTGAGGCGGCGGTGCACAAAGCTGGAGTGGAGCTCGCTGTGGCTGCCCGTGTCCAGCAGCAAGCTGCCCGCCACGGACAACCACTCGACCACCAGGCAACAGCTCCACAGCAGCCCGAGCGCGACTCCCCGCTCGACTGCAAATGCTCCCATTGTCCGGAACAGACAGATGCAAAACTTACAACGTGAAGCAAAAGAGAAAACTTTTTTTTCCCCTATATATTTTAAAAAGTATATATACACATTTAAATAAATACACTGTGTGCTTGCACCGAGCCGGCCCCAGTGTGCTGTGTGTATCCCACACTTTCTCTGCTCTTCACATGTTATCAATGAACGATTCGAACTTCGCAGCAGGTAACACTCCAAACCCCCTCTGTTACGTCACCTGATTGACGGCCCGGCAGGCGACACAACGTTCCATCCTTTCCGCGCGCTACAATTGCGCCCAGGGAAGGCGGGCTTTTGCATCGGGCTCCTCCCATTCATAACCCCCTCTCTCCCATAACCCGGCTGTCTATTGCTGCATGTGGAATATAACGTCTTGTTGCCCCAAGACTTGGGATCTCAGTTTTACAGAAAATGAGATGACTTTTTTTTCCAACTGTTCCAATGCCATCCTTGTAAAATCACCCATTGTTTGGATTTTTTTTTGCTAACGGTCTGTTTCTTTCCATCAGCAGAGGGAGGTTAAAAACATTATTTTTATTTAACTAAATAGTCTCGCGACCTTCTTATTCCAAGATTCGGTATGAGTGCGTTTAGATTAGGAGTTATAATCTGTAATCTGTTCAATTCAGAAAGTTTATATTGTCATTGCGAGTCACTGCATCCGTTTCAAGTGTAGCATTCACAATCAGGGCACTGTTTTCCAAGTTGGCCATTAACTAAATGTTATTTTAGTCGTTATCTGCTGCATTCCTTGCTTCGTGATAATAGGACAGGGTGTTTCGCCGGAAACATTCAGTTTCGCACCACTTTATTTATCTGCGGGGATGAAGTAAGGGCGTTTGTTTTCTCGTACAGTGGCCAGCGAGTTGGCCTCTGCAAAATTAGATGTTTTACGTAGAGGGGATTTCCTCTACTATTTAGTTATTAGTCGTTTATAATCTGTTCAATTAATGTCACTTCCATCAACGCTTTGCACGAGTCATTTATCAAACGATTAAATTATTCTGACTGAAACCAAAAGACTGATTTATGCTTTCAAATAAACCGACTATAAGGGAATAAATCGGGATGGAAACCACAGTTTTTTTGTAAACCATGCCGACAATAACTTGTTTTTTAACAAGCCGGGTGGGAGCGAAGGAGCAACCATATCTGCAATGTAACACCGGGTGGTTGCGATTACTTGTGAGTTTCACACCTTGTTTTGTGGTGGTATTTTCAGATGATAATATTATTTCACAGGCGCCATCTGGTGTTAGGGCTAGGAAAAGCAGATACCGAATAAATCAGTGCGCACTGCCGACAGAAGGCACTTCTTCGGATCATCCTCGAGATACGTTCCCGTAAGGAATATATATATAGGTGGAATACTGGGAGGGGGTGGGGATGAATGCGAGTCCAGGTGGTGCGTGCAGCTATGCTCCTATATAGTCTGCCTGAGGGCAACAAGGAGAACAGTCTGTGTGCTGGGTGGCTGTGGTCCTTAGAAACATAGAAACATAGAAAGTAGGTGCGAGAGTAGACCACCAGGTCCGTCGAGCCCGCACCGCCATTCGCTCATGGCTGAACACTAAACAGACACACTTACCCACAAACAGAAGACACAGAACACAAGACACTACCCTCCCCTTTATACCGCTATCACCCCTCTCCACCCCAAGAACCTCGTGATCTCCTGGGGGAGGCAAAAAACCGGATAAAAACCCAGGTCCAATTCGGGAAAAAAATCCGGGAAATTCCTCTCCGACCCCAATCCAGGCGATCGACACTTGTCCAGGAGATCACTCAGGTCTTACTATACTAACCATACCTAGGTCCATATCCCTGCCCTCTCCCCGTAGCCCCTTATCCCCTTGGCAGCTAAAAAAACATCTATTTTAGTCTTAAATATATTTAAAGTTTCTGCTTCCACTGCTCCCTGGGGCAGTGAATTCCATAAATTAACCACCCTCTGGGTGAAGAAGTTCTTCCTCATCTCAGTTTTAAAAGAGCCCCCCCTTATTCTGCAACTATGTCCTTGATGATGCTTTGTGCCTTCCGCAGGAAAATGGCCTGAATGGCCTGGAGACAGTTGCCAATTATGTGCTGTGTCGCCTTCACCACTCTCTGTAGTGATTTGCGGCAGTGGGCAGAACAGTTCCTGTACCAGTCTGTGATGCCACCCGTCAGCAGACTCTCGATGGTGCAACTGTAGAAGTTTGTGAGGATGCTGGCGTTCATGCCAAACTTCCTCAGTCTTCTCAGGAAAAAGAGCCGCTGGCGGGCTTTCTTAGTTATTGTGTTTGTGTGCAAGTGTCCAAGAGAGGTCCTCAGTGATGAGCACACCGAGGAACTTGAAGCTGCTGACCCTTTCAACCTCAGCATCACCGATGTGGATGGGGAGGTGACCACTCCCCTGCTGTCTCCTGTAGTCCACGATCATCTCTTTAGTTTTGCTGACATTGAGAGAGAGGTTATTTTCCTGGCACCAGCTGTTTAGTGCCTTTACCTCCTCTCTATAGGCTGTCTCATTATTGTCTGTGATGAGGCCCAGGATGGTCGTGTTGTCAGCAAACGTTAGGATGATGTTAGAGCTGTGCTTAGCAGTACAGTCGTGCGTGAACAAGGAGTACAGGAGAGGACTGAGCACACAGTCCTGTGGTGTGCCTGTGTTGAGGATCAGTGAGGAAGAGGTGTGGCTGCCCGTCAGGAAGTTGAATACCCAGCCGCAGATGGAGATCTCCAGTCCAAGATCAAGGAGCTTGGGGACCAGTTTTGAGGGAATGATAGTGTTGAATGCTGAGCTGTAGTCAATGAAGAGCATTCTCACATATGTATTGCCTTTGTCCAGGTGGATGAGCACAGTGTGAATTGCCATGGCAATGGCATTGTCTGTGGCCCTGTTTGGTCTATAAGCAAACTGAAGAGGGTCCAAGGTGTCAGAGAGAGAGGAGCAGATGTCAGTTTTGACTAGCCGCTCGAAGCACTTTATGATGACTGATGTCAGGGCGAGGGTGGGTGGACACCCGTAACCATCCACCACTTGCCAGGCTTTGCCCATCCACCTCCTCTTTTCCAGCTTTTTTCCCAACTGCTCATTCCTATGTACAGGCAGTACACAAGTCGGGTGTTCCTAACTGAGATGGACCTGCATCAAGCTGGTTAATGCACACCGATGCACGGCCCTACACCACATGCTGGCTAATGCCATGTCATAACTTGTTTTGTTTTGAGTTTATTGATTTCTAGAGTGACCCGTGAATATACGTTGATCAGTTTTCCTTCTCATAAAACTTTAATAATCTACCATCTATTTTTCCTCTTTTTCCCCTTTCTATTGTTTTCTTTTTCTTGTCTTGCTTACTTCTTTCTCAAAACATAAACCTCGAGGTTGTACATAGAATGGATTACGGTATGACATAGTTGGCACCTGAAATTAGGTTCCACTGTACTGTTTTGTACTGTATTAACTTCTAATAAAATAAACAAAACCAAAAATCTTTAATAATCCGCTAGCTGACTCATTGGAAATTCTGTACGTTTGGCATGTGGCTCACCCAGTGATGTTTACCCGACTCACAATTCTCGTGCTTCCTTGAAATTTACTAAGTTATCGCAACTTTTAAGAAACATTTAGACAGGTACATGTATAGGACAGATTTAGAGGGATATGGGCCAAATGCAGGCAGTTGGAACCAGTGTAGATGGCACATGTTGGCCGGTGTGGGCAAGTGGGCCGAAGGACCTGTTTCCACACAGTATGATTATGATGGAACGACAAGAAAATGTATTATTCTGCTATGTAGTATCTAAAAAAAGTGAATTAAAATAATTTGTATATTTAATAACATCCAATGGTCTGGAAAATCTACTGGCCCGGCACAACCACAACCCAGCATGCTGGAATTACAGAGTTTTAGTAGTTCTATAAACACTAGTTTATACACAGTGGTGTTTAAAGAATGAGAGGTTATATAAAGATTCTGAAGTGTTTAGTCTGAAACAAGGAGTGCTCTGAAGAAATATTTTTGTAACACTTCTTCTTGGGGGGAAAATGGTTGTTCAGTTACAACTGAGAGTATAGGAGCAGGGAGGTTCTACTGCAGTTGTACAGGGTGAAAAACATTTTTCACACAGAGAGTGGTGAATCTCTGGAATTCTCTGCCACAGAAGGTAGTTGAGGCCAGTGCATTGGCTATATTTAAGAGGGAGTTAGATGTGGCCCTTGTGGCTAAAGGGATCAGGGGGTATGGAGAGAAGGCAGGTACAGGATACCGAGTTGGATGATCAGCCATGATCATATTGAATTGCGGTACAGGCTCAAAGGGCCGAATGGCCTACTCCTGCACCTATTTTCTATGTCTATGTTTCTATGAGAGTGATGTGGGAAATGGATAGGAAAGTAGACAAGGTCTGAACCTATCGAATGGTAGATCAGTTGTTGCCTTACAGCACCAGAGAGAATAGGTGCAGGAGCAGGCCATTCGTCCCTTTGAGCCAGCACTGCCATTCAATGTGATCACGGCTGATCATCCCCAATCAGTACCCCGTTCTTGCATTCTCCTCATATCCCCTGACTCCGCTATCTTTAAGACTCCTATCTAGCTCTCTCTTGAAAGTATAATTCCCTGTTTTCTCTCACCTGCCTTTCTTATAAAGTGGGATAACATTAGCTACCCTCCAATCCACAGGAACTGATCCTGAATATTGGAAAATTATCACCAATGCGTCCACGATTTCTAGAGCCACTTCCTTAAGTACCCTGGGATGCAGATCATCAGGCCCTGAGGATTTATCAGCCTTCTGCCATCAGTCTACCCAAGACCATTTCCTGCCTAATGTGGATTTCCTTCAGTTCCTCCGTCACCCCAGATCCTCTGGCCACTAGTACATCAGGAAGATTGTTTGTGTCCTCCTTAGTGAAGACAGAACCAAAGTACCTGTTCAACATCTGCCATTTCCTTGTTCCCCATAATAAATTCACCTTTTTCAGTCTTCAAGGGTCCAACTTTGGCCTTAACTAATTTTCTCTTCTTCACATACATAAAGAAGCTTTTACTATCCTCCTTTATATTCTTGGTTAGCTGACTTTCGTACCTCATCTTTTCTCCCTGCATTGCCTATTGTTTCCCGCTCATCTTTGCTACGTTGCAATTCTTTTGTTTTATTTTTATACTGTCCCTGACTTCCCTTGTCAGACACGGTCACCCCTTACTCCCCTTGGAATCTTTCTTCCTCTTTGGAATGAACTGATCCTGCACCTTCTGTATTATTCCCAGAAATACCTGCCATTGTTGTTCCACTGTCATCCCCAAAGATCCTATAGCAAGCAAGATAGTGCACTCCTGCGAAAACCAATGGGCTGACGTGTAGTACGCAACGGGGCGGAACGTCGGCCATTTCAGTAAACCCGACCGGACCCGACCTGACTTTGTAAATCCTTCTCGCAGTGTAATCAGCGTTGCGGGGGAACACTTTGTGTGTGTGATACAGTGTTAGATTCATAATTCATATTTCTGTTATTTTTTGTTAATGATTAATATGTTAATAAATTATAATTCTGTTAATTTTCTTTTTTAATGTTTTGGATTGAAAGCCCCGGGATGGGGATCGGACTGTGCAAGGGTGGAGGGGGCACTGAGGGCAAAGAGACTATGCCCACAGGGCAGTGTAAAAGGGAAGACCTTTCCAACCCACGCTTCCCACTTTCTGTCTCCGCTGTGCCTTTTCTAAATTAGTTGTTTATTTTTTCCGCAAAAAGAGCAGACCGGTCCGGAGTTTGGGAGCCGGGCATCGAGTGTGATGGGGAAAGAAATCGAAGGGCCGTCTGTTCTCAGCTTCGGACCTCATGCCCGCCATCTTTCCCCCCCATCAGTGAGTCTCTTTAACGGGGCAGAGAGAAAATGAGGAGAAGGTTTTTACCAAAGATCTTTGATTTTTACGAGGATGTTTCCGTAACCGGCTTCCGTCTCTGTACTTGGCTCTGTATGGCGGACAAAGATGGCGGAGACGGAAGCCGGTTACGGAAATGGGGCAGAAGATTACCCATGAATCTGCCCATGACCGTACTACGTCATTATCGTCGAGTACACTATTTTGCTTGCTATAGAATCTTTGGTCATCCCTGCTAGGGAATCTTTCCAGTCAACTTTGGCCAGCTCCTCCCTCATGGCTCCATAGTCCCCTTTGTTCAATTGTAACACGGACACCTCCGATTTACCCTTCTCCCTCTCAAATTGTCGATTAAAACTTACCATATTATGGTCACTACCTCCTAATGGCTCCTTAACCTCAAGTTCCATAATCAAATCTGGTTCATTACACAACACTAAATCCAGAATTGCCTTCCCCCTGGCAGGCTCCAGTACAAGCTGCTCTAACAATCCATCAAGGAGGCACTCCACAAACTCCCCTTCTTGGGGTCCAGTACCAACCTGATTTTCCCAGTCTACCTGCATGTTGAAATCTCCCAAAACAACCGTAGCATTACCTTTACGACATGCCAATTTTAACTCTTGATTCAACTTATATCCAGGCTACTGTTTGACCTAGGTTCAATCCTGACTACGGGTGCTGTCTGTACGGAGTTTGTACGTTCTCACTGTGACCGTATTAATTTTCTCCCGGTGTTCTTCTTACATTCCAAAGACGTGCACGTTTGTAGGTTAATTGGGGTCTGCAAACTGTCCCTGTCCCTAGTGTATGGGAGTGCTCAGGGAGGGGTGGCACCTCTGGTGGGTGACATGTCGTGCTCCTATTCTACACACTAGGGACAATTTACAATTTTTTTTAACGGAAGCCAAATAACTTACAAACCTGTACGTCTTCGTAGTGTGGGAGGAAACCGGAGCAAAGAAAACCCAAAGAAAACACATGGGAGCCCGAAGAAAGCCATGTGGTCACAGGGAGAACGTATACACTCTGTACAGACCGCACCCATAGTCAGGATTGAACCCGGGTCTCTGGTGCTTGGTTTCTTGGTCCTCCAAAATATTCCAAATGGAATTTAAACTGGAGGTGGTGAAGGGAGGGCTGTTAGGCAGCAACTCTACCGCTGTGTCACTGTGCCCCCCCCCCCCCCAATGAGTAACCCGATGAGTTACTCCAGCAAGCGATGTTTTATTGAGTGCAGAAGTTGGGATGTCACTTTAAAGTTGTACAAGATGTTGATAAAGCCACGTTTAGAGTACTGTGTACAATTCTGGTGATCCTGCAGTAAGATGTTATTGAACGGGAAAGGGTGCAATAATATATATATGCTACTGGGACTGGAGGGTTTGAGTTATCAGAAGAGACTAGATAGGCGAGGACATTTTTCATTAGAGTGTAGGAGACCAAGGGGTGATCTTGTAGAGGCATGTAAAGTAATGAGCTCATAGATGAGGTGAATAACCATAATCTATTCCCCAGGGCTGAGGAGTTTAAACCGGAGAGAGAAACTGAGGGACAACTTTCTTCACACAGAGTGTTGAAGGTACATGAAACGAGCTGCCAGGGTGACGTGGTAGAGGTTGGAACATTTATTGTTTTTAAATGGCACTGGAACAAGTACATGGATTTGAAACGTTTGGAGGGATTTGGATCTGGTGCAGACAAGTGGGACTAGCTTAAGGTGGCAAGTTGGTCGTCAAGATTGTTTCCATGCTATATAGCATTTAAGGATAAGGGGGGAATCTTTTAGGACCGAGATGAGAAAAACATTTTTCACACAGAGAGTGGTGAATCTCTGGAATTCTCTGCCACAAAAGGTAGTTGAGGCCAGTTCATTGGCTATATTTAAGAGGGAGTTAGATGTAGAACTTGTGGCTAAAGGGATCAGGGGGTAAGGAGAGAAGGCAGGTACGGGATACTGAGTTGGATGATCAGCCATGATCATATTGAATGGCGGTGCAGGCTCGAAGGGCCGAATGGCCTACTCCTGCACCTATTTTCTATGTTTCTATGAAACTACGATTCTAATTCTTTGATTCCCCATTTATTTAACAAACTGCCAGACGTCTATATCTGGTTCAGATACATAGTGCAGCATGGTACAATACCCGCTGTAGAAGCCAAACACAGAAGCTCAATTCATGGACCTTCAATGGAACATTTGCTGGAAGCTGATGACGGGAAGTACTGGAAGATTTTAGGCACAACACCAAAGAGACAAGGTTTGGTTCACATAAAATAAATGTTTAAACCATTCTCAAAAAATATCTCTTCTTACAGCTGCAAAGTGATGACATTCTCATATTGATCTATCTGTCCTCAGCTTTCTCCACAGCCACATGCAAATTAGAAAACCAATACTTCATATGGGTAGCTAATGGCGTGAGCAATGAATTCTTTAATTTCAGGTCAATCACTCCACTCTCCAACATCTACCCAGCCTCCCACTGTCTGCACACACCATTTGTTCCACTCCCCCTGCCCCGATCATCTAGTTCCTTTCCTTTCCTCTATTTGTTCATCATCCACCCTCTCTGCTTGCAATCCCTCATTTACTTACCCACCCAGCTCCCATTTATCTACCATCCCACCCTTTGGTTCCACATTTCAGTCTCTACCTTACTTTCTTCTCAGATTTCACCATTCGCACCCCTTTGTTTTCTCCACTTTATCACCTCCAGCCTTTGGTTACTATACGCACCTATCTCTCCCCTCTGACTCAATGGCCAATTAACCCCTCGTTACTTTGATCCACCAGCTCTTGGCCCACTCATGTCTTTCTGCCAGCTACCTCCTCTCTTCTCTATTAGGCTTAAGAAGGATTCCACCCCATAAAGTAATCTGCCCATTTCCCTTAAAATATGCTGCCTGACCTGCTGAGTTCCTCCAGCAGTTTGTCTTTTGTTCAAGACTCCAGCATCTGCAGTCTCTTGTGTCTCCTAAAGACCAACTAATATTCAAGAATGAAAAACAACTTCTACAGATGTTAGAACTGAAATAAAACAGAAAAATGCTGGGCATTCTCAGCGAGTCTATGGAGAGTTTAATCCCGTTTTACTTTATGAATAGATGCTGCCTGAACCATTGAGTGTGTCAGATCTTTCCCTCTTTTATGAAACTATTTATGATTGATCTATCAACATTTCAGTTCTTAATGAGCACTTTCTCACATCTATTTCATGTTAAAATTAATCCACATCAAGTTAAATAACGACACATTTCCACTGTTGTCAACTTCATTAAAACAAACATTTTTCAATTTTTTTTTCATTTTCAGACAATTTTTATCCAGTTTATGAGATTAAACAACACCCCCTCAAACTGGAGTCAAACAAATGTTCCCATTTAAAAAAATACATAAATGATTGGTAATTAGTGGGAATTGAAGCTGTGAGTCTGAACACTAACATTAGGCGGTGCAATCAAGACAATCAAACTTGTCCCATCGTTTTTTTTCAAAATAACCTTTATATTGTTTTATACGGATATTTTAGCGTTTAACTGAATTTTCCTTGCCTTCCGGTTCCTGAGACAAAATTCCTTGCGCCAGAAACAGATTCTTTCGAAATCACATCTTTAGCGTTGTCAAATTCATACTGCAGGGCTTCTGTGAAACATGAGGCATCAAACATGCTGTAGTAAGCAGAGGCTCTGTCCGCACACATACAATTCTGGGGAAAAGCAGATATCTGTTCCGCTAATTCCAGGGCGCATTGAAAAGCTGGAAGAAAATAACAAGGCAAGTGTGTAAGGTATGTGTCATATGGATTAGGGCTATTACATAAAAAATAGGTGCAGGAGTAGGCCATTCGGCCCTTCGAGCCTGCACCGTCATTCAATATGATCATGGCTGATCATCCAACTCAGTATCCCGTACCTGCCTTCTCTCCATACCCCTGATCCCTTTAGCCACAAGGGCCACATCTAACTCCCTCTTAAATATAGCCAATGGACTGGCCTCAACTACCTTCTGTGGCAGAGAATTCACCACTCTCTGTGTAAAAAAAGATTTTCTCATCTCGATCCTAAAATACTTCCCTCTTATCCTTAAACTGTGACCCCTTGTTCTGGACTTCCCCAACATCGGGAATAATCTTCCTGCATCTAGCCTGTCCAACCCCTTAAGAATTTTGTAAGTTTCTATAAGATCCCCCCTCAATCTTCTAAATTCTAGCGAGTACAAGCCGAGTCCATCCAGTCTTTCTTCATATGAAAGTCCTGACATCCCTGGAATCAGTCTGGTGAACCTTCTCTGTACTCCCTCTATGGCAAGAATGTCTTTCCTCAGATTAGGAGACCAAAACTGTACGCAATACTCCAGGTGTGGTCTCACCAAGACCCTGTACAACTGCAGTAGAACCTCCCTGCTCTTATACTCAAATGCCACTTCCATTCTTTCAGATAGAGGGTGAACAACTGATTTTCCAGCACTCTTGGCTACAAAGCCTTTTTTAGATTATCCGTTTTGCCAGAGTTACAGAGGTCGTGGCCTTTGAGAGGAGTGGAACGGTACCGGAACAGTCAGCCTTGGCCGCCGAGATACCCGCCCGCAAGGTCAACCTCGGGAGCCGGTTACCAAAATGGATCTTCCGTCTCCCGAGTTCCACAGCCCAGGCCGCAGGGGGGTAAATCCGACCAGCCGATTGGCTGCGGAAGTCGTGATAAGGTCGAGATCGGCTGCCTCAGTCGGTCTAGGTGTAACATTTTCAGGGATGCTGTTTAGTATGGAATTTGCAAAATCTGTGGAAGTCATAGTAAGAAAACATCCTGATATTGAGCATTTTTACTTAGTTAAGTACTCTTGTTGTTATCTTGAATTATTTGTTCT
Source organism: Amblyraja radiata (assembly GCF_010909765.2). NCBI lineage: Eukaryota > Metazoa > Chordata > Chondrichthyes > Rajiformes > Rajidae > Amblyraja > Amblyraja radiata. Next base: position 17,390,997 of record NC_045959.1, on the reverse strand, counting down.
TTTCCCAGTATCTTACGGTAGATTGGCATCCAGTAGATTATCTGAGATGAGCTGGTGGTCACCTCAAACCTAAATCTAATTGGGCTTTGTTATGTCACGTGTACCGAGGTACAGTGAAAAGCTTTGTTTTGCATGTTATCCATTCAAATCAGATGGGTTTAAGGTGATGTGTGGGGCAACCTTTCTACACAGAGTGTGGTGCATGCCTGGAATTTTCCATGCTGTATCTCTAAAGTCTAAAAGTAAACATAGAAACATAGAAATTAGGTGCAGCAGTAGGCCATTCAGCCCTTCGAGCCTGCACCGCCATTCAATATGATCATGGCTGATCATCCAACTCAGTATCCCGTACCTGCCTTCTCTCCATACCCCCTGATCCCCTTAGCCACAAGGGCCACATCTAACTCCCTCTTAAATATAGCCAATGAACTGGCCTCAACTACCTTCTGTGGCAGAGAATTCCAGAGATTCACCACTTTCTGTGTGAAAAAAGTTCTTCTCATCTCGGTTTTAAAGGATTTCTCCCTTATCCTTAAGCTGTGACCCCTTGTCCTGGACTTCCCCAACATCGGGAGCAATCTTCCTGCATCTAGCCTGTCCAACCCCTTAAGAATTTTATAAGTTTCTATAAGATCCCCTCTCAATCTCCTAAATTCTAGAGAGTATAAACCAAGTCTATCCAGTCTTTCTTCATAAGACAGTCCTGACATCCCAGGAATCAGTCTGGCGAACCTTCTCTGCACTCCCTCTATGGCAATAATGTCCTTCCTCAGATTTGGAGACCAAAACTGTACGCAATACTCCAGGTGTGGTCTCAGTATCAGTATCAGTATATCTTTATTGTCATTTTCCTGAGTACTCACATACCCAGAGGAAACAAAATAACGTTGCTCAACCAGTGCCCATTCAGTGTGCAGTACAAATAACAACAAATAACTAGAAATAAAAAACATATATCATGAACAAATTAAATTAAACACTCTACTCTCTACTAAACATCAACAGGCGTTTCGATCGACAGCTGCTGCAGTGTGTCCAGGTTGATGGTTGGTGCGCGATACTTTGGCAGGGGGCTAAGTCCGTTTATCAGTCTTATAGCCTGCGGGAAGAAGCTGAGGAGCATCCTGCTGGTTTTGCAGCTAATGCTCCTGTACCTCTTCCCAGATGGCAGGATGGAGAATATGTGATGCGATGGGTGGTAGGGGTCTTTGATGATGGAGATGGCTCTGTTGATACATCTCTTCCTGTATATGTCCAGCAAGAAAGGGAGTTGAGCACCAATAATCCTGCTGGCGGTCTTCACAATCCTGTCAAGTTGGTGCCGTTCGTACGCCTTGCAGCTCCCGAACCAGGAAGTGATGCCGTTGGTTAATGTGCTCTCGATTGTCCCCCTATAAAAAGTTCGTAGATGTGTAGTGGGGAGACCTGCTTTACGTAGTCTTCGGAGAGGGTGTAGTCGCTGCTGGGCTCTCTTGACCAGTGCTGTGGTGTTGGTTGTGGACATCAGGTCATCTGACAGGTGGAGTCCTAGGAACTTCACGCTGCTGGCCCTTTCCACATCAGCTCCATCGATGTGCAGAGGTGTATGGTGTTGTTTTCCCGCCCTCCTGAAGTCAACCACCATCTCCTTAGTTTTTCCCACGCTGAGAATGAGGTTGTGGGATTTGCACCATCCTGTGAGCAGCTCCACCTCCATCCTGTACGCCGACTCATCATTGTCACTGATGAGACCCACCACTGTTGTGTCATCAGCGAACTTGTTGATGAAGTTGTTATTGAGTCTAGCAGTACAGTCGTGTGTAAGCAGACTAAACAGCAGGGGGCTTAGGACACAGCCTTGGGGCGAGCCAGTGCTCACGGCTATGGTTTTTGATGTCCTACTGCCCACCCTGACTGTCTGCTGCCGTTGTGATAGAAAGTTCAGGACCCAGTTACATGTGCCAGCATCAACCCCCAATAGCTCCAACTTCTCCACCAGCTGCTGCGGAATGATTGTGTTAAACGCAGAGCTGAAGTCTATGAAGAGGATCCTGGCATAAGTATTTTTCCGATCAAGGTGTGACAGTACGAGGTTCAGTGTTGTTGAGACTGCGTCCTCTGTGGATCGGTTGGCTCTGTAGGCGAACTGCAGTGGGTCTAGGTCGGCAGGTAGACTCTTTTTGATGTGCTGCATAACCAGTCGCTCAAAACACTTCATTACTATGGGTGTTAGAGCCACTGGTCGAAAGTCATTATGGCAGGCTGGGTTTGGTTTCTTTGGGACAGGGACGATGGTGGCACTCTTAAGACAGTTGGGCACTACTGCCTGGCTGAGTGAGATGTTAAAAATGTCTGTGAAGACATCTTTCAGTTGCTCGGCGCAGTCTCTTAAAACGCATCCAGGAATGTTGTCCGGCCCTGCAGCTTTGCGTGGATTGATGCTGGCAAAGGCCTTTTTAACTCCGGCTACGGACAGCCTGAGCAACTGGTCACTGGGAGATGGCAGTAGTGCACGTGTCTGGGTGCTGTTTTTAACCTCAAACCGTACGTAGAACTCGTTCAGTTCATCTGGTAGAGAGGGGTCGTTTTGGCATATCCGCAGCGGGGGGGGGCTTGTAGTCAGCGATGGTATGAAATCCCTGCCACAAGTGACGTGTGTCTTTGTCATTTTCGAAGTGGCTATTAAGTTTTTGCCCATACAGCCTCTTCGCTTCCCTGATCCCCCGGGATAGGTTACTCCTTTCCAGTTTGTATGCTGCGTTGTCCCCAGGTTTGAATGCAGCATTCCGGATTCTCAGTAGGGAACACACTTCCCCAGTTAGCCAAGGTTTCTGATTGGCACGCCTCCTGACGGTTTTGACCACCGTTACATCATCAATGCATTTATTGATGTATCCGATGACGGATTCTGTGTATTCTTGGAGGTTGATGCCACTGTCATCTGTTGCTGCCTCTCTGAAAATGGCCCACTGTGTGGTTTCGAAACAGTCTTGTAGTGTTGCGGTAGCTCCCTGTGGCCATGTTCTGACTTATTTGACCGTTGGCCTGTCCTGTTTCACCCTGGGTCTGTATGCAGGTGTGAGCATAACCGCTAGGTGGTCAGAGTTGCCGATATGGGGGAGGGGGGCTGCTTTATATGCATCTTCAATGTTGGTGTACACCAGATCTAGTTTATTCTTTCCCCTGGTTGCAATGTTCACATGCTGGTAGAATTTAGGCAGAACAGATGTAAGACTTGCCTGGTTGAAATCCCCAGCTGCCATGAAGAAAGCATCTGGATGTTCCCTCTGCTGTTCACTGATGTTGTTGTAGAGCTCTGTCATAGCATTCTTCACGTCCGCGCTCGGTGGTACATAGACGGCCGTTATGAAGACTGCCGTTAGCTCCCTGGGTAAGTAGAAGGGTCGGCATTTCACAGTCATTAGCTCTACATGGGGTGAGCAGTAAGTGGAAATCACCACAGCATCCTGGCACCATGATCTGTTCACATACACAGCCAGTCCCCCTCCTCTTGCCTTACCACCAAGACCCTGTACAACTGCAGTAGAACCTCCCTGCTCCTATACTCAAATCCTTTTGCTATGAAAGCTAACATACCATTCGCTTTCTTCACTGCCTGCTGCACCTGCATGCCCACTTTCAATGACTGGTGTACCATGACACCCAGGTCTCGCTGCATCTCCCCTTTTCCTAGTCGGCCACCATTTAGATAATAGTCTGCTTTCCTGGTTTTGCCACCAAAATGGATAACCTCACATTTATCCACATTATACTGCATCTGCCAAACATTTGCCCACTCACCCAGCCTATCCAAGTGTAAGGTGTAGTCAAGTCTAAAGACATTGTGGGCTGAAGGGCATGTACTTGTGCTGTATTGTTCTATTTTCTATGTTCTGCCTGGGTATAGATGTTCTAAGGTTTAGAGGAATGAGAGGTGATCTCAATGAATATCCTCCAGATACAGGTAGGTAGATACAGGGAGGATATTTCCCCTGGTTGAGACGGCCAGAACCTGGGTGTCATCATTCTGGACTGAAGTGCAAAGAAATGACTTCACCCAGAGGGTAACGAATCACTACCCAAGAAGGCTTTTAAGATTCAATCAGGGAGTATATACAAGACAGAAATTGCTACATTTTTAGATATGAAGCAAATTGCGGGCATGTTTGGTACAAGAAAGTGGCTTCCCTCTTACTGTGTGGCAGAGCAGAAATGAAGGGTTGAATGGCCAATTCCTGTCTCTATCGCTCATGTTTCTTACATAAGATGTCGGAGAATCTCATCTCTGGATATTTGTCTGCATTCACCATGGAGCCCAGCAGTGAAGCACTATCGTGTTGAGAAGACTGGCTGAGCGCACTTCACATCTGGTCTATCAGTGGGAAAAGGTGTGTGCAGATTTATTTCATTTAATATTTTGATTAATATGTTTGACTAACATATTGTAAATTAAGTTATTTTCACTTTTTAATGCAGAAAAGGACAGATATTTTCATACATCACTATCAGAAACACATGAAAACAATTCAAAACACTTTGTCAATTCGGGGTTTCTGGGATGGGGCCTCAATGATATTTATTGTGGATCCTACTCATTGCATCACTTCACCAGAGGCCTGTTAAGTGTAAGTGGATGTTGGTGGGGGGGGAGGGGGGGGGGGGGGGGGGGGGGGGGGGGGGGGGGGGGGGCAGTAGGTGTGATCAGTTTATTTGACCCTCCACATCCGGAATTGTGCTGGTGCAGGAGGCACCGTGGGCAAAGTGTACTAAGCTCACCTACTGCATCTGATGTTCTCGATGTGGGCTCCTGTACATCAGCGAGACCAAACGTAGACTCGGCGACTGTTTTGATGAACACTTATGCTTGGTCTACTTGATCTCCCGGTTCCCAATAATTTCTACTCTTCTTCCCATCCTCATACCAACCTTTCTGTCCTGGGCCTCCTCTATTGCCGGGGTGAGGCCACACGCAAATTGGAGGAACATCACCTCATATTTTGCTTGGGTAGCTTACACCCCAACGGTATGAACAATGAATTCTCTAATTTTAAGTAATTTGTACGTGCACTCCCCTCCACTTCCCCATTCTCCCTTTCCCCCTTCTTCCACCCTGGTCGTTTTACCAGTCCCCCCCCCCCCCCTCCCATTTCCAGTCTGAAGTAGGGACCCGACCCAAAACGTCACCCATCTTTTTTCTCCAGAGATGCTGCCTGACCCGCTGAGTTACTCCAGCAATTTGTGTCTATGGTATAAACCAGCATCGGCAGTTCCTTGTTTCTACTACTAGCCAAATTGTGGGCTAGGTGCCGCACCACCCAGCATGACTTGTAATCCTGTTAAATGCTTAATAGGATGTTGACCACAGCAAACAAGACCAATAACACGGCTTTTCCATCTGCTTGGCAGGACACAGGGAACTCATTCCCTTCTGGAAAATGGTTTAGTCATTGCCCGTCTCTTCGTCGGTCCCATCCAATAGGGAAAGATACCAGTCATTGGGTGAGTGGGTCGTTTCATGCCACTGCCGCCACATCCTGCACACTGATGGTTGCTTTCCTGGCAGCCGTCACCCGTGGCTTCATTCCACCCCACCTTGGTCTGGGAAACACTTCAGGGAGAGTCGCGAAAGGTCACAGCTGCCCTTTAAAGCAATGACAGATGACACATGCACACTTTCCTGGTCCAGCTCATGAGCTCCATTCACTGGCCACAAACCACACACACACACCAACCTATTTCTGGAATGTAGAACACATTTCAGCTGCTTGAGTCAGCACAGGTTTGCCTCACAATAGAGTCCTGCTGAAGTCTGAAAGACTGCAGTGCTGCGTGATCCATATCAAATTAGTTTGTCTTACAAGGATTTATTTTTTATTTATGGGGTGTGGATGTGGATGACAAGACCAATGTTAGTTGGACATCTCAGGTTGCCGTCTGAAATGCCACAATCAATCAACTGGTGAGCCTGGAGCCACATACATGCAAGGCCACGCAGGGATAGAAACATAGGAAATAGGTGCAGGAGTAGGTGCAGCACCGCCATTCAATATGATCATATTTGATCATCCAAAATCAGTACCCCGTTCCTGCTTTCACCCCCCTATCCCTTGATTCCGTTAGCCCTAATAGCTATATCTAACTCTCTCTTGAATACATCCAGTGAATTGGCCTCCACTGCCTTCTGTGGCAGAGAATTCCACAGATTCATAACTCTCTGGGTGAAAACGCATTTCCTCATCTCAGTCCGAAATGGCCTACCCCTTATTCTTAATCTGTGACCCCCTGGTTCTGGACTCCCCCCAAAATCGGGAAAGTGTTTCCTGCATCTAGCCTGTCCAATCCGTTAAGAATTTTACATGTTTCTACAAGATGACCTCTCATCCTTCTAAATTTAAGTGAATATAAGCCCAGTCGATCGATGCTGATCTCCTTCCATTTCACGGAGTCAAAGTCAAAGTATCCTTTATTGTCATTCAGACCCTTCAGTCTGAACAAAATTACGAACCCTGCAGCCATAACACAGAATAAAATAACAAAACACACAATAAACACAGATTTAACATCCACCAGGCACCTCCTCACTGCGATGGAAGGCAAAAGTCTTAGAGTCCTTGTTCTCCCTCTGCGTTGAGGCGATCCAGTCTTCCGATGTTGTGATCCTGCCGGGCGATGGTAAGTCCCACGGCCGAATCCGAGCTCCGTGAACAGGCCGGTTCAAACTCCGCGGCCCGGGGCGGACGAAGCTGCCACACTCCAGTCCAGCGGACGAGGCTGTTGTTGCGGGAGCTCCGGAGAACCGGTCACCGACCTGGGACCTGCGAGCTCCCGACGATGTCGTCCACTGGGCCCGCGGCCAAGCCTCCGAAGTCGGGTCGCCGCCGCCGCAACACCACCACAGCCCCGAAGTCGGCCAGCCCCAAGGTGATGTTGGTAAGTCCTGGCTCTGCCTCCGGAGCCTCGGGGTCGGTCCCAGTTGGAGGCCGCCAGCTCCGCGATAGGCCTCAGCGCAGACGGAGACGGGGGATACGACAAGAAAAGGTCGCATCCCCCGTGAAGGAAGAGACCAAAACCAAGTTTTATCTTAGTACATCTGGGAAATGGTTTCTTGGCCTACAAAAACCATGGTGGACTTGCACGACAGAGGCACCACCTCTACACTTGGTTTATTTAAGTTGTGGAATATTTGATTTGTAAGTCAGAATGCCTCACAATTTCCCATGAAGAGATGTGTTTATCTCAAGGTCTGATATTAATATTTGGGCATTTTAACCACTGGGTTTCTAAACCAGACTTCTCCATAGTTAATCCATCAACAAATATTCACGAGGGCCTGCAGAAGTAAGTAGGGAAAATGGTACATAGACTTGGTCTATGTTTGTGGTTGTGTTCCACTTCAGGACATTTAAGCTTTATTTTTACACTCCGGGTCCCCAGACAGCAACCTTTAAATCACCCCGATGACCATTCCTGTTGACTAATTTGAATTGCTGCCAGCTCTGGCACTGGAAGCCAATATTGACTAATTTACATGAACCCTGTTTTCCTAAACAGGGTGTGAGAGGATCTTGGCGACATTAAAATAAACCAAAGACTTCGAAAAATAAAAACTGACACCAAGTTTGTCAACAAATTGTAAGTCAGGTTGGAGAGTGAATAAGCCTGGGAACTGGCGTGGAGCTGTGTCTACATAACTTCACGTGTACTCATGTTACAAGTCCAAATCGTAAGCAAACAGATTGCGTGGGAGAGGCTCCATAAGTACAAGATACCAGTGGATCTCAGTGACCACAAAATGTCGTGGGTTACAACATTCTTGCATCCAAAGGCAACTTCCTCTGTTCTTGATGGTGTCATTATACGATTCCACATCTTATTAATATTGGTTGTCCCCCCTCCCTGCATGTGGATGACTACTTTGTCAGAGAATTCCTCCAATGTGTCGGAGATGAGCTGGGAAACACATCATCGATTCTCTCATCGTGAAATGATATGCAGGGGTGGAAGATTGCAACCTGCACGTGGTCCGCCCTGTTTCGACTAATGCAATCAACTCGACGTGCACAAACGGAAGATCAAATAGAACAAGTTGTCCAACAACTTTAGGTTGTGCACGCCACACGAAAGAAGAAGAAGAAATGATATGCAGCCACATTTAGACTGTAAGGTTTCCCATTTTCAGCTCAGCAACTACACAAACCAGATCACCAAGACGGAAGAATGATGTGACTCTGTAGTCTATACACTACAATCTGCCCACTTGGCAAGCTGATGTTGCATGCTTGTGTTAGACACAAAGTGCTGGAGTAACTCAGCGGGTCAGGCAGCATCTCTGGAGAAAAAGGATGTGTGATGTTTCAGGACCTTCTTAAAGGGTTCCAATCCAAAACGTCACCCATCCTTTCCCCCCAGAGATGCTGCCTGACCTGCTGAGTTACTCCAGCACTTTGTATCTATCTTCGGTATGAACCAGCATCTGCAGTTCCTTCCTACACATTTAGTTACATACTAGTGTTGCTTTTCAGAGCGTCTTTGCACTATTATTGCTCGACAAAGGGTAATAACCCAAGAGCTGAGAGAACACCATTGGGTGGTGCCCGCAATGGCCGCCTCGCCAGCAGTCTGTCTTGTCCCTGCTCTGTTTTTATTATTTTAAGTATGTCGTTAAACTTTAAGTTTGTTGACCGACAAACCTTTACGTCTTTGGAATGTGGGAGAAAACCGGTGCACCCAGAGAAAACCCACGCGGTCACAGGGAGAACGTGCAAACTACGCACAGACAGCACCTGTAGTCCTCCGGATTGAATCCAGGTCTCTGGAGCAGCTCTACCACTGCGCCACCCTAATGCCCATGGGACCGCCAAGGGTATTCTCCAAGGGAAGTTTTACATGGACTTTTCATAGAGGGAAAGGCGACAGAAAACCTTTGAGAAGAACTGCATATCATGGTTGTTTGAAGGGTCTGTCACCAACAGTGCCACCCATATCCTTGTTGAGTTTTAAACAAAAGGCCAGAGTTAAAGGTATCAATATACATCAAGACCATAAATGCATGATAATCTCACCAGTTGGATCACAGCAGACCCACTGATATGCAGATTGATGTCATCACCCCCACACTTTCCTCAATATCTCTTACTACACCTTTCCTCAAATAAGCTTTGGCTGGATTGGAGATAATCTAGAGGGCAATATTCAATTTGCAGAATGATGGTCACTCCAACCTAAATGTACAACCTAAGCTTGTACCTGTATATGTTTGGAGGTTGAACCCAAATCACTGCTAATTCGTTGAGCTGAGGAGATGGATCTTGTTCATGTCCCAGCCAAATTCCCCATTACCCCCAGTGCAATAGACAATAGGTGCAGGAGTAGGCCATTCGGCCCTTCAAGCCAGCACCACCATTCAATGTGATTTAATGCTGATCATCCCCAATCAGTACCCCGTTCCTGTGCCCATCTCCCCATATCCCCTGACTCCGCTATCTTTAAAAGCCCTATCTAGCTCTCTCTTGAATGTATCCAGAGAACTCCACCGCCCTCTGAGGCAGAGAATTCCACAGACTCTCTGGGTGAAAAAAGTGTTTCCTCATCTCCGTTTTAAATGGTTTATCCCTTATTCTTTACTGGTTCTGGACTCCCCCAACATCGGGAACATGTTTCCTGCCTCTTGCGTGTCAAAACCCTTAATAATCTTACATGTTTCAATAAGATCTCCACTCATCCTTCTAAACCCTAGGGTGTACAAGCCCAGCCGCTCCATTCTATCAACATTTGACAGTCCCGCCATCCTGGGAATTAACCTTGTAAACCTACTCAACACTCCCTCAATAGCAAGAATGTCCCTCCTCAAATTAGGGGATCAAAACTGTACACAATACTGTACAGGTGTGGTCACACTAGGGCCCTGTACAACTGCAGAAGGACCTCTTTGCTCCTATACTCAACTCCTCTTGTTATGAAGGCCAACATGCCAGTGCACCAACACAGCATTTGTCTCAGCTAAAAAGATCATGGCCTCAAATCCAGCATTAAACTCATGGTCTATCAAGCAGCAGTGGTCCCATCCCTCCTGCACACTTTGGAGGCATGTACTACTACTCACGCTTGTCACATTTTTTATCAATGGAGAGATGCCATGAACACTTTCTCTGCAAAAAATCCTTCAAATCCATTGGTAGGATAAGCAAACCAACACCCTCACCTGATTTGACTTATTACTTGCCAGTCCTTGCCCCACCTCCTCCCCTCACTGCTTTTTAACCAACTATCTCCGCACTGCTCCATCAGTCTGAAGAAGGTTCCCTCCTGAAATATCATTGTTCCATTTGTTCACAGATGCTGTTTGACCTGCTGAATTCAAACAGTACAGGTACTTTGTTTTTTGCTCAGATTTTCGGCATCTGCGATCACATTTTTGTCAGCATCCTCTCCCAGGTCAATATACTTGGCGTTGAAGCACTAGTGACACCCGTCAGTTCTGATGTGCATGCAATATAATTAACAATCCTAACACCAATGAGTAAGGAAGCTACGCCAAGCTCTGTCGCAGCTAAAGACTCCCAGGAGGACTGAGGAAACAATGGAAAGATGTTCTCAAAGTCCTGACTTCTCTTGAGGCTTATACCATTTATGAGATTGATATTCAGAGATACCTCAAGACATTTTGTGGGATTTGTGTAGGATTAGTATCAATGGGTGTTATAGTCACACAGCATGGAAACAGGCCCTACTGCCCAATTTTCCCATTCTAACCCAAATGCCCCTCTACACTAGTCGGACCTGCCTGTGATAAGCCCTATCCCTCCAAACCAGTTTAAATGTATTTTAAATGTTGTTAACCTTAACTACCTGCCTAATTACCACCTCTAGCAGCTCCTTCCATCTACCCACTCCTTCTGCGTGAAAAAGTTGTCCCGCAGGTTCCTAGAAAATATTCCCCTCTCAACTTAAGTAGATTCCCCTACTGGGTAAAAGACTCTGTGGATCTACCCAATCTAGTCCCATCACGATCTTATATACCTCTATATCTTATGCCTTAATGACAACCATCCAGTGGCCTTGACTTCACCATCAATAAGTGCTTTGAGAGGCTGGTTATGGAACATATCAAATCCAGCCTACCAAGCAACCATGATCCACTACAGATTGCCTACTGCCACAACAGATCCACAGATGATGCCATCTTCCTGGCACCTACACTCACCCCTGGGACAACTGCATAAGGACATGTACTCCAGCTTTGATTTCAATACCATTATTACAGCCAAGCTCACAAGCTCATCTCCAAACTTAGACTCAGCACTCACCTCTGCAACTGGATCCTCGACTTCCAGACCAACAGATGCCAATCAGTGAGGATAGGGGACAAATCATCCTCTACGATAATCCTGAATACTGGTGCCTCACAAGGATGCCCCTCAGCCCCCTCTGTAGACATTCACTCATATTCACTCATGAATGAGCAGCCAAATACCAATCCAACTCAATTCACAAATTTGCAGAAGACACCACCGAAATGGGCTGGATATCAAATAATGACGAGAGGGAGTACGGGGAGGAGGCCTGGTGCCAAGACAACAACCTCTCCCTCAATGTCAGCAAGACGAAGGAGGTTGTGATCGACTTCAGGAAACGAAGCGGAACACATGCCCTAGTATACTATGATGGCACTGAAGTAGAGATGGATGAAAGCTTCCAGTTCTTAGGAATAAATGATACCAGCAATTTATCCTGGACCAGCCACATCATATATAACCATATAACAAATACAGCATGGAAAACAGGCCATCTCGGCCCTTCTAGTCCGTGCCGAATACTTATTTTTCCCTAGTCCCATATACCTGCACTCAGACCATAACCCTCCATTCCTTTCCCGTCCATATACCTATCCAATTTATTTTTAAATGATAAAATCGAACCTGCCTCCACCACTTCTACTGGAAGCTCATTCCACACAGCTACCACTCTCTGAGTAAAGAAGATCCCCCTCATGTTACCCCTAAACTTCTGTCCCTTAATTCTCAAGTCATGTACTCTTGTTTGAATCTTCCCTACTCTCAATGGGAAAAGCTTATCCACGTCAACTCTGTCTATCCCTCTCATCATTTTAAAGACCTCTATCGTCCCCCCTTAACCTTCTGCGCTCCAAAGAATAAAGACCTAACTTGTTCAACCTTTCACTGTAACTTAGTTGCTGAAACCCAGGCAACATTCTAATAAATCTCCTCTGTACTCTCTCTATTTTGTTGACATCCTTCCTATAATTAACCAAAAGAACACATCGAAGCAATGACCAAGAAAGCACACCATTACCTGTACCTCCTTAGAAGGCATAGGGGGTTTGGCATGTCCACAGCAATCTTCATCACGTTCTACAGATGCTTCTATAGAGAGCATTTTACCTGGGATGCTTCACAGCATGGTATGGTACAGCTCCATCCAGGACCCCAAGAAATTGTGGAGAATTCTGGACGTAGCCCAGACTATCACACAAACCAAATCCCCCTTCCATTGACTCAATCTACACTTCACATTGCCTCAGCAAGTCCACCAGCATAATCAAGAGCCAGTCTCACTCCGGTTACTCCCTCTTCTCTCCTCTCCCATGTGGCAAGAGGTACAGAAGTTTGGGAACGCATACCTACAGATTATGGGTAGTTTCTTCACAGCCACTATCAGGTAACTGAACCATCCTCTCACCAACTAGAGAGTGGTCCTGACCCCCCATCCCCCCCCCCCCCCCCCCCCCCCCACCCCACCTTTTGAACTATCTTTAATGAGACTTCTGGACTTTATCTTACACTAAATGTTCTACCCTTGATCCTGTATCTATCTGTACACTGCTGACGGCTTGATTGTGATCATGTATAGTCTTTTCACTGACTGAATAACATGCAATAAAAAGCTTTATATAAACTAAATTAAACTAAAAAAGATCACCCCCTCATCCTTTTGGTGCTTGGTATTCAGAATGGTGGGCCAGAGGATTATCCTTGTGTGCTCTGTGATGCCAAAACACCGAAAACTATGACAAACATATGTGAAAATTTTAACTATAAACTATTAAAAGCATATATAAATAATTAAAGCCATTACACTAAAGTAGAATAACTAATAAGTTATTACCCTATCCCTTAATTTGTGCATCGCCTCTTTGAAATTGATGGGGTTTGGGACCCTGCCCCCAGTGTGATCTGGTGCCCAATCTACGAGTGGACTCCCACAGTGTAATGCTGGACAATGTCAAACTTCGAGTCCATATTTATTTCAACACCGAACAATGTGCAGGCAGAAAAAGCAAAAGCACTGCTGTTTAAATGGGCAATGGTTGGCAGCAGTCTGCCAAATCAAATTTGTTATTGTCCCTAGTATGTAGGATAGTGCTTGTGCATGGGGTCATCGTTGGTCAGCGGCCTGAAGGGCCTGTTGCTCTAAAAGTCTAAAGGATCCATGGCAGTGGTCAGGCTGCTCAGAGGAAACATAAGAGCTTCCGGCATACCTGTTGATGTCTTGGACTGGTAACTCAGAGAGCCGAGCTCATATCCCAACAAAGCAGCTGATAAATGTACATAGGAAACTAAAGTAACATGGATTGATTGTGAAATAAGGAGCTGGTATCAGTATTGTGATTCAATGAATGACACCATGCAATAATCACAATGGGATTACTCAGTGCAGAGTCTGTTATTTCCTTGTCCTTGGAATTTCCAAAGGGGATTCAGGAAACTAACAAAGAATTAAGTCGTGTAAGCTAGTTGTTCTTTCCCCTTTATACCAGGTCACAGCCAAAGAGGAATGAATGCCCTGTGGGTGACTATGAGACGGGTGGATTGCGCTAAAAAGATATCTTGATCACTGCTGCACTTCAGCGATGGAAACCTGTTGATCTTATCCAGTCTTGTCTGTGCAACACCAGTCCACAGTAAAGCCATTGCACATAACTTCCCACTAAAATCACTCCGTTCAAGGGGAATGAATATTGTCCCTAGCGTGATGCCCACTTCTGTGAATGTTTGATGAAATTAGTTTGTTTGTTTTAGATTGACCGAGGAAATAAAAATGATGCACTGGCTTCACACTATGCTTCATTAATATGGATATAAAGACGCTTCCTCTATTTGTTGCAAATATTCATGTCTGTCATTTTAGTTGTGATATTTACCTATTATTTTAAGCTTCTTACTCTCTGCATTTACAGTTCCTCTCCATAACGTTTGGGACAAAGACCCATCATTTATTTATTTGCCTCTGTACTCCACAATTTGAGATTTGTAATAGAAAAAGTCATATGTGGTTAAAGTGCACATTGTCAGATTTTAATAGAGGCCATTTTTATACATTTTGGTTTCACCATGTAGAAATTACAGCAGTGTTTATACATAGTTCCACCATTTCAGGGCACCATAATGTTTGGGACACAGCAATGTCATATTTAGTATTTTGTCGCATATCCTTTGTATGCAATGACTGTTTGAAGTCTGTGATTCATGGACATCACCAGTTGCCGGGTGTCTTCTCTGGTGATGCTCTGCCAGGCCATATTGCAGCCATCTTTAGCTTATGCTTGTTTTGGGGGCTAGTCCCCATCAGTTTTCTCTTCAGCATATAAAAGGCATGCTCAGTTGGCTTCAGATCGGGTGATTGACTTGGCCACTCAAGAATTTACCATATTTAGCTTTGAAAAACTCCTTTGTTGCTTTAGCAGTATGTTTGGGAACATTGACACTGCAGAATGAACCGCTGGCCAATGAGGTTTGAGGCATTTGTTTGAACTTGAGTAGATACGATGTTTCTATACACTTCAGAATTCATTATGCTGCTACCATCAGCAGTTGTATCATCAATGAAGATAAGTGAGCCAGTACTTTCAGCCATTGGCGGGAAAACCCGGGGGGGCAGGGGGGATGTGGCCCCTCCATGTTTTCAGAGGTGGGGGACGGTCCCCCTCACATTACAAGCTTTGTAAGGTATGTCGGGTTTAATATGTAGTCGTTCGTTTCGAGTCGAGGCGTTTGATTCGAGCCGTTCGTTCATCACTGCATTCTCTGACTCACTAAAACGATGTGGTAACCGTCTATGTGACTGTAACTGCTATCAATATCCCATTCCTGCATCCTTTAATTATTATAATTGTGTCACACATTGTTTTTGTGAGTCAGAGGAATGGAATGGAGTGTTAAATGCCTCGACGCATCTGAGTTTTAATGACATTGTCTATTGTCTATCTCCCGTTAATTTTATTTAAAGGAACGCCAAATACTTGAAGCAAGGCCAGTTCACGAAAACGATGCGTTAACTGTCACTGTTAATTGCTGCATCGAAATCCATTAATTAATCCTCATAATATAATTGTGTGAACTGACCTTGCTCCAAGTATGATGCGTTCCTTTGAATAAAATTAACGGGAGGCGTGGGCACAATTATCATTTGAACTTTGGAGGCTGATTTACGTAGAGAAGGAATAGGCGACGTTTCGGGTCGAGGCCCTTCTTCAGACCCTTTGTGAACATCGAAATGTCTGACCGTCCAATGCGGAGATGTTTGAAGAGAAGGCATCCAGACAATACTTCATCTCAAAAGGAGAGACAAAGAACACTGCGTTCATTTTTCATGCGGGTACCACTTTCCAAAAGGTATATTTTAAGTGCTGATCAACTACCTATCTTTTCTCATTTCACTTTTTAATATTTTGTATGAATATTATTGCATGGAAGAAACTGCAGAAAATCTACCATATTATGTGCGAGCAGCCCGTTCTTATTCAGTGATACCATCCATGAAAGAATGCTACTTAATCATATACTTTACCCGGGACTTGCACTTATATCATTACAGATGGGCTCGGGAGGCTTGCGACGTTCATCGGCTCTACAGTTTGCAATTAATGATAGGAAACAAACTTCATTCCAATGTACATTTTAGGGTCAAAGTTCCCTTCGGCGTTTTAAGTGCATTAGATAAACTTGTCATAAAAATAACAGAAATCATATTTACTAATTGAAACTTAACTTCTGGCAAATTTTCAATGATTTAACAATTTGAACTTTGTAATGTAACCAGCTTTTAAACACAAACTTTCCAGTTTTAACTTCTAACTGCAATATCGATGTTCTAAAGAAGTCGAGCTATAGCTGACTAAATTTAAAATTGGCGTGAAAGCGCAACTATTATGTTCAGGTCTTCCAATGTATTTTTATTCGCCTCTGTAATAATTTTGGGGGAAAAAAAAGTTAACATGACAATTTAAACACAGACACAATCGTAAACTAACGATTCACACTTGTAAATATTGATGTAAATGCGAGGACAGAACGTGGGCGGAAAGTTCCAATGGTGAACAAAGTGACACAAAGGAAAGTCTAAGTATGGTTTTACTAAATATCTTTATAATAAGGCTTATTTGTGCAGCCCGTTTTGAAACAACTCGAGGATATCAGTTCCCACAATTCATCTTCTCCGTCTTAAAATATAAATTGTACTGAGGTGATTTGTTAACTATCGGCTCTCCCTATTATTGTGGAGCCAGCAACATATGGTAGAGCGGGGGTCGCTGATTTTTGGATCGCTCTCCATTACTCGGGCAATGATGTGTGGTTGTCTTTGGTGGGCTGCGTAATAAAGTTTGGAGCAAAACCGGGTTAAATCGATGGGGGATCGAGTAGTTAACACGCAACAAGTGACAGAATTAAACAAAACTGGACAAAAACTAACTGAACCAGAAACAATCGGGTTGTGCAAAGCAGTTTGGCCCCGGTTTTCTTAGCTCGCGTTGGGACAAATGGACTTGAGAATTAATAGCAGTGAAAAGCTGGTGGCTCGCTGCCTTTTCCAGTGGTCAGCATTTAACCACTTTGCTGGTTCTCAGCCGTTTCATATTGATCTTTAGGTGACACACTATTCCTCAATCGTTGTCTTGGAGACTTCTGTTCTCCCGACTAGTGTTGCTGAAGCCCCTGTCCCACTTGGGCGACCTAATCTGCGCAGTTTCCATACTACAGCTACCACAGAATTAAAAAACACTGGGCATCATGCTGGACAGTGGACAGCATAATACAGGACAGGACAAGCTGCTTGAAAGTGTCCAGTCCTATATTATGTTGTCCAGTGTTTTTTAAATCTGTGGTACAGATCTGCAGTAATTGACGCATTCTAACGGTAACGGCCCTGTAGTAGAAGCGTCCACGTGGCGGGGCTGGAAACTGGAAGAATCCCGAGATAATTACCGTTCACAGGGCGCACGGCTGAAGCTTCCGATGCCTCACGTGTGTGTGTGTGTGTGTGAGTGTGTGTGTGTGTGAGTGTGTGTGTGTGTGTGCGCATGCGCGCGCGGCCGCCAAGATATTGTGTCTCCCCTGTCCCCCGGTCCCCTCCATGTTTTGACAGCGGTATCCGTCTTTGCTTTCAGCAGTTATACATGGGGTGGGAGATTGCAACCTTCACCCTGTTTCGACGAATGCAATCAACCTGGCGTGCACAAACAGAAGATCAAACAGAACAAGTTGACACAACTTTAGGCTGTGCACGCCATACGCAAGAAGAAGAAGCAGTCATACATGCCCAGGCCATAACACCCCCACCACTGTGTTTCACCAAAGAGATGGTGGTAAGCTTTGGATCTTGGGCAGTTCCTTCTCTCCTCCATACTTTGCTCTTGCCATCTCTCTGATATAAGTTAATCTTCATCTCATCTGTCCACAAGACCTTTTTCCAGAACTGTGGTTGCTCTTTTAAGTACTTCTTAGCAAACTGTAACCTGACAATCCTATTTTTGCGGCTAACCAGTGGTTTGCATCTCGCAGTGTAGGCTCTGTATTTCTTTTCATGAAATCTTCTGCAGACAGTGGTCATTGACAAATCCACACCTGACTTCTGGAAAGTGTTTCTGATCTGTCGGACACGTGTTTGGGGATTTTTCTTTATTATAAGAGAATTCTTCTGTCATCAGCTGTGGAGGTCTTCCTTGGTCTGCTAGTCCCTTTGCGATTAGTAAGCTCACCAGTGCTCTCTTTCTTCTTAATAGTAGACAAAAGTGCTGGAGAAACTCAGCGGGTGAGGCAGCATCTATGGAGCGAAGGAAATAGGCAACGTTTCAGGCCGAAACCTTTCTTCAGACTGATCAGATTTCTTCTTAATGATGTCTCTAACAGTTTTATTCTTGGTTCTCAGTGTCATAATGGCTTCTTTGACTTTCATTGTCACAACTTTGGTCCTCGTGTTGATAAACAGCAATAAAAGGTGTTGGAAAGACTAGGTGCTGAGAGCTCCCTTATACCTGCATTAAGGAGGCATTTAAACACACCCGAGCAATTACAAACACCTGTGAAGCCACGTGTCCCAAACATTATGGTGCTTTGAAATGGGGGGGACTATGTATAAACACAGCTGTAATTTCTACATGATGAAACCAAAATGTATAAAAATACCCTTTAATAAAATCTGACAATGTGCACTTTAACCTCATGTGATTTTTTTTCTGTTTCGAATCTCAAATTGTGGATTACAGAGGCAAATAAATAAGGGATGGGTCTTTGTCCCAAACATTATGGAGGGCACTGGGAATACCAGGGAGATGCAATTTCTGCAGAATCTATTAAGCATTCATAATGTTCACCGAGTAATTTCAAGGTCAATGATTGTAATGCAGGGACTAAAGCTTTTTTTATTATTACAAACTATTGTGAAGCTGAAACATTCCTTCCCAGCCGAGTCAAATATTGGCAGTGTAAGAAGGTCCCTCTGTGGAGAAGCAAAAGTCGCAGCAAAATGCTGGAGAGGTCAGCAGGTCAAACGCTATGTGACTGCGACCACAAACTGCAGTGGGAATGTAAAAAAAATGGCACAATAATAACTCTGGGTGAATAGAAGCACGATTCCCATGACCATGTTTAGCAAATGACCTTGCCTGCAGTTAAAGATTGCATTCTGTACTTTACTGGATGCCATGAACAATCTACGCTGATCGCTTTTCAAAACTCTCCATCTTTACATAGTAACATAGAAACATAGAAAATAGGTGCAGGAGTAGGCCATTCGGCCCTTCGAGCCTGCACTGCCATTCAATATGATCATGGCTGATCATCCAACTCAGTATCTCGTACCTGCCTTCTCTCCATACCCCCTGATCCCTTTAGCCACAAGGGCCACATCTAACTCCCTCTTAAATATAGCCAATGAACTGGCCTCAACTACCTTCTGTGGCAGAGAGTTCCAGAGATTCACCACTCTCTGTGTGAAAAATGTTTTTCTCATCTCGGTCCTAAAGGATTTCCCCTCTATCCTTAAGCTGTGACCCCTTGTCCTGGACTTCCCCAACATCGGGAACAATCTTCCTGCATCTAGCCTGTCCAACCCCTTAAGAATTTTGTAAGTTTCTATAAGATCCCCCCTCAATCTCCTAAATTCTAGCGAGTACAAGCCGAGTCTATCCAGTCTTTCAGTACATATTTGCTATCGCATCCGGACTCCTTTTTTGATTCCCTGCCAATAAAAACCATTCCTCTCTTGTGCTGTCCCTTTGCATTCATGGCAATTGACTTTATCCCTAATGGATAATTTCCAAGCATTCACGTTGCAATGCTGCCCCTAACAACCTACAGCATAAAACAAAGTGCTGGAGGAACTATGTGGATAAGGAAACATCTGTGGAAGGAATGGACGGACGATGCTTTGGATCAGAACCCTTCCGCAGACTGAAAAAGCTGGCCAAAGATACAGATGATGCCCGACCTGCTGAGTCCCTCTCGCACTGTTTTTTGCTCAAAATTCCAGCATCTGCAGTTATTTGTGTCTCACCTCAACCTATACTTGGTCCACTCACAAGTCTGTAAACATCAAGAGTCTTATAGACTCTGAACTCTTCCCAAGAATTTGCACTTTCAACATCTCCATTTTATTGCTTTATTTTGCTGGATGAGATCAGTATCAGCTCACTGCAGCACCTTATGCTGTGCTCTTTGTTCCCTGCCTTGTGGACTCTTGCAATGCCACAGCTGTTGCCGTTTTACCCTGAGCCTTCTGTAGTGTTTGAATAGATTTTTCCTCTAAGCCACCTGCCTTTGTGGTCCAAGAATGGCCCATTGTTCTAACACAGCCAAGATGCTGATGCTATTGACTAGGACTACTTATAATGGACTATCATCTTCCTGCCCTGGACTTGAAAATTTTGCCCCTGGCACCTCAGCTGGACTAATTCTCTGACCTGCTTGTGACTTTTGAGAGTCCGTTTCCCAAACTCTTTGCCTTTTTTCCATGGATACCTTCTGTCTTCATATTTTGCCATCTTCCACACAATACCTGGTTTACTTGGTCACTCGCAGTCAACACATGGCCAGCCTCTAATTGTGGACAACCAAACAGTTGTCAGTGCAAATTCGCGACTTTCAAAGAATGAGTTCATGTTGGTCTTTACTTTTCTGAATGCATTTCTGAATACATCCCTGGTATCCATTCTCATTGCAAACCTATTCCTGGAAATATCCCAGGTAGACAAAAGTGCTGGAGAAACTCAGCGGGTGCGGCAGCATCTATGGAGCGAAGGAAATAGGCAATGTTTCGGGCCGAAACCCTTCTTCAGATATATCCCATTCCTTTCACTACCATCGATTTCAACGTAGCTCTTGGATCCTTGTGAAATGATTTTCTTCCATGTTTTGGCCAATCTCCTATCATACCTCCCCTGGAGAAGGTCATTCATTTACATGCTGGGACTTCTTTACAGCCCAAGATTCAGATTCAAATATAGATATTTCTCTGTCATATACACCAGGGTGCAATGAAATTCCTTGTTCACTTGAAGCATACAGAGTAACAGTTTCCATACAGTAACTGCAATTGCCTTATATCTTCAGTAACTGTTCTCTCTTGTCACAGGTTGTACTGCCAAATCTGCAGCTCAACATTTCCCAGAATAAAATGTCCCTTCCGAATTTTCACCATGACTTAATGTGAGACCTTGTTTGCTGTTCGTGGCATCCTGTGTCGCTGGCTCCACCATTTATCTTCTTCTAGCATAAGGATGCGTTTCTCTGCTCTGTGTCCTATCCTTATGGTAACGATATTGTTCACCCTCAAGAGCATTTCAACACTTTCCTTGCACAGGGACAATGTTGCCGAACACTCCTACATGCCCCTTGCCTGCAATACCACTGCCCTACTTAGAGAACTCCATTTACACTGAATCACAGTTCTGCTATACGCTAACATAGAAATATACCAAACTCCACGCCAGAGTGGAGTCCGGCTTTGCCGATTGCATTAGCAAATATACGTAAGCACAGGTATAAACAGAACATCTCTTATTGAAGGTAGCAATTAAACTGCAGTGTCTGGTATAACAACGTCACTTTGTGCATAGCAAGCTATCAAAAAGCATGGCTAGGATAATGACCTGATAGTCGGTTAGTGATGTTGCCCAAGGCATAAATAATGACGAGGATATCACGGAGAATCATCTATTCTTCAAAAGAGTTATGGAATTGTTTTACATCTACCACGCAGAGCAGATGGAGCTTTAGGATTTAAATCTAAACCAAAAGACCACTGGAGTGTCAACGATAATTCTGTTGCTCAAGTCCCTGGAGTGGATCTTGAACCTATGACTTCTGCAACGGTTACGCATCAGCAATTTTTATTCACATACACAGAAACGTCTTTGCCAAATTTGAGAATCACTTAAGTACATATAACATAAACAATGCCATCATTACGGAGCATTTCTGATGTGTTACATCATGGGAAAATAACCCAGTGTTACAGGCTTATGCTAACATAGAGGGACAGTGAGAGAGTGAGACAGACAGAGAGCGACAGAGATAGTGAGACAGAGAGTGACAGAGATACAGTGAGACAGAGAGTGACAGAGATAGAGTGAGACAGAGAATGAGTGAGACAGAGTGAGAGAGCTAGAGAGTGAGACAGAGAGTCAGACAGAGTGAGAGCAAGACAGAGAGTGAAAGAAACAGAGACATAGAGTAAGACAGAGTGAGAGTAAAACTGAGAGAACGAAAGTGAGTTAGAGAGTGCGAGTGAAACAGACAGACTGAAAAAGTAAAACCGAGACAGAATGAGAGAGACACAGACAGAAACAGAGATAGAAACGCAGACAGAAAGAGAGAGAGTGAGAGCGACAGTGTGAGAGAGCAACAGAGACAAAGAGAGTGGAACAGTGAGAGAAAGTGAGTGAGACAGGGAGAATGAGTGAGTGTGAGAGAGTGAGAGTGAGAGAGATTGTTTGGACTCACCATGTAAATCACCGCATTCTCCACCCTGGGAGGGGGGGGGGGGGTTATCAGACTGGGCACAAACCCTCCATCTTTGCCCTCCAATTCCAGCACACCCATACTCTGCCCCATCTATCCCTGTCACAGCTCTAAGTGCATTTCCACTGCTGTGGCTGTTGTGTCCAAACCACTGAACGACAGCTGCAGAACCGCCACTGACTGCCATAAGCTATTGAATATCAATTGCTGGAACATTCCCATCGGAACAGGCCCTTCAGGTTTCTGGAGAGCTGCAGACGGCCAAAATTATCCACCATGATTCTACCCCCTACATGAGCAGTTGCAGCAAGTGTGTCTCATGGACCCCAGATAGTCAATGTGGGTACAAGGCCGACTTCCTGTGTGGGTGGGGACGGGATAGAAGTGGACTGTCTGCAAGGCCTTAAACTGTTTCCTTCCCAAAGAGCTAACATAGTGAAGTGGGGCTGCACAACAACATCCAGGACCTGTGGCCATGTCCATGCAACATCTTTTGTCCTGCCCACTGCTGCAGTATTGAATCTACACTAAAACTCTGACCATTCGGCACCATCAGTGTTTCTGTTGGTCCTGGATTTTCAAACTTTGCGGACAAAGTTGTTCCTCTACTTTCCACCTTCCCGTTATAATTTAACTTGCACGAGACATGGTTTATATTTTAAATCCAAATGAAATACAGGAACATAAAATATTAGCTGAAAATCAAGAGCTGCACAAACCTTGACCGTCTGGGACGACTCGATTGGCAAGGCCAAACTCGTGGGCTTCTTGTGCACTAATGGGACGACCAGTCAGTATTAGGTCCAATGCCCTGGATAAGCCAATCAGCTTTGGTAGTCTTACTGTGCCTCCGTCGATGAGTGGAACACCTAGGAAACAAATGCAGGCACCGTTTTGTACAGCTTCAGGACTCTTGCAAATGCAACAAGTTACAGGCTTCTGCTCATTATATATAATTACCAAATCGTCTGCAGAAGACTCCCATGACAGCGTTTTCCTCCATTACACGCAGGTCAGCTAACAAGGAGAGTTCTAATCCACCAGCGACTGCATAGCCACTCACCGCAGCAACCACTGGTTTTGAAAACTGCATCCGGGATGGGCCCTACAGAAAGAAAAAAACGACCCCATTGATGAACTCCAAAAATTGTTCATCCCTGTCTGGCGAAAAAATAAAACCTGGAAGGCGGCTCAACCGTGGCTAACGAGGGAAATCAAGGATAGTGTTAAATCCAAGGACGAGGCATATAAATTGGCCAGAGGAGGCAGCAAACCAGAGGACTGGGAGAAATTTAGAACTCAACAGAGGAGGACAAAGGGGTTAATTAAAAAAGGGGGAAAAGAGCATGAAAGGAAGCTTGCGGGGAATATAAAAACTGACTGAAAAGCTTCTTTAGATATGTAAAAAGAAAAAGATTAGTGATGATAAATGTATGTCCCTTAGAGTCAGAGACAGGTGAATGACATGATGGCGGGTGACTTGTGGTGAAAGAATGGGTCGACTGGGCTGGTATTCACTGGTATTTAGAAGGATGAGAGGATATCTTGTAGAAACATATAGAATTCTTAAACAATTGGACAGGCTAGATGCAGGAAAAATGTTCCCGATGTTGGGGGAGTCCAGAACCAGGGGTCACAGTTTAAGAATAAGTGGTAGGCCATTTAGGACTGAGATGAGGGAAAACGTTTTCACCCAGAGAGTTGTGAAATTCTCTCTCACAGAAGGCAGTGGAGGCCAATTCACTGTGTTTACAAGAGGGAATTAGATTTAGCTCTTAGGGCTAAAGGAATCAAGGGATAAGGGGAAAAAGCAGGAACTGGGTACTGATTTTAGATGATCAGCCATGACCATATTGGATGACGGTGCTGGCTCGAAGGGCCAAATGGCCTACTCTTGAACCTATTTTTTCTATCACACCTGGAATATAGTATAGTATAGTAGTATATCTTTATTGTCATTTTCCTGAGTACTCACATACCCAGAGGAAACAAAAAAACATTGCTCAACCAGTGTCCATTCTGTGTGCAGTAAAAAATAAATAGAAATAAAAATACATATATCATGAACAAATTAAACACTCTACTCTCTACTAAACATCAACAGGCGTTCCGATCGGCAGCGGCACGACAGTGGCTCTGCTGCAGTGTGTCCAGGTTGGTGGTTGGTGCGCGATACTTTGGCAGGGGGCAAAGTCCATTTATCAGTCTTATAGCCTGCGGGAAGAAGCTGAGGAGCATCCTGCTGGTTTTGCAGCTAATGCTCCTGTACCTCTTCCCAGATGGCAGGATGGAGAAGATGTGATGCGATGGGTGGTAGGGGTCTTTGATGATGGAGATGGCTCTGCTGATACATCTCTTCCTGTATATGTCCAGCAGGAAAGGAATAAAAAGATAAATTCAAGATAATCACTGCTGGTTCGAACACATACAAATCCCTGTAGTGCACGAACACAGGTGTGTGAACACCAACAATGTCTGAAGAAAGGTTGAAACATCACCTATCCACGTTCTCCAGGGGTGTTGCCTGACCCGCTGAGTCACTCTAGCACTTTGTGGGTTTTTTTTATCCACAGGCTAATCCACATCCAACCTGACAAAGGCTGTGGAGGCCAAGTCAATGGATATTTTTAAGGCAGAGATTGATAGATTCTTGATTAGAACGGGTGCCAGGGGGTTATTGGGAGAAGGGAGGAGAATGGGGTTGAGAGGGAATGATAGATCAGCCGTGATTGAATGGCGGAGTAGACTTAATGGGCCGAATAGGATAATTCTGTTCCTATAACCTATGAATTTATGACATGGCCGATCCCAACTGGGCATTGCCTGGTGATCCGGATGGAGGTGATAGCTGAAATCGGCCTTTATGGCCAGTTGCAGCCAGGACTTTGAAAGTGTTGCCAAAACCTGGTGACACGTATATACACTTGTATATAGAAACATAGAAAATACATAGAAAATAGGTGCAGGAGTAGGCCATTCGGCCCTTTGATTGGCTCAGTGGGCTATTTCTATGCATTAAATCGAGCATTATACAATAATCTTACAGATCTGAGTGCAAAAAATATATATCACTGCACCTTGGTACATGTGATAGTAAAGAACCATTGAACTGTTGAGTGTGTCATTGCATTTATATAGAACACCTCGCCTTGATGATCTAAGGTAGTGCATATCACAAAATGTCCATCATAAAGCAGGAAATGGGAAGTAAGTTAGGTAAAGCAAGTGGCTGTGTACTCAGCTATGGACTTACAGGGACTTTACAGGGACTTTTACAGGGACTTTTCCAAGAGAGAAAGGCGGACAGAAAATCTTTGAAAAGAACTGCACATCCTGGTTGTTGAAGGGTCTGTTACCAACTGTGGAGCTGTGGAAGAAAATCAGAACAACTCTACATAGAACAACTCTGCAGAGAACATTTACTGGAATGGTACCAGGGTTGGGGGTTTTGTTCATCTGCAGAGGCCAATGTCCCTCGGGGCAGGTTAGATTGTTTTTTGTGGAGTTCAGTGTGAGTAGTTGGGTCAGTGAGTTCTGCCCTCTTTGCACAGCTACCGTTACACTTAGAGATGACCACACTTCACACCAGGACCTAACTCCAAGACAATTTTGCTTTGTATATTTCAGGAGCCGGGTATCGTTGCTAAGGCTATTGTACAGCCTATTAAGGGAATGAGGGGAAGTGAGCCGCGCCTGCGCAGTTAGGGGCTATGAGTGAGTGGTGGAATATTGCTTTGGGGGAACGGGTTGCGTTAGGGGAACAGGTAAGTGGTGGGATATTGCGTTGGGGAATGGGTTGCGTTGGGGGGACCAGGCCTCCCGAGTGCCTGGGACCCGTCGCACTTAGTCTAGTTGTAGATTAAAACTTATCATATAATGGTAACTACCTCCTAATGGCTCCTTTACCTCGAGTTCCCTTATCAGATCCGGTTCATTACACAACACTAAATCCAAAATTGCCTTCTCCCTGGTTGGCTCCAGTACACGCTGCTCTAAGAATCCATCCCAGAGGCACTCCACAAACTTTCTTTCTTGGGGTCCAGTATCAACCTGATTTTCCCAGTCTACCTGCGTGTTGAAATCTCCCATAACAACTATAGCATTACCTTTGCGACATGCCAATTTTGAACTCTTGATTCAACTTGCACCTTATATCCAGGCTACTGTTTGGGGGCCTGGGGATATCTCCCATTAGGGGTTTTTTCCCTTACAATTCCTCAGTTCTATCCATACTGACTCTACATCTCCTGATTCAATGTCACCCCTCCCAAGGGACTGAATTTAATTCCTCACCAACAGAGCTACCTCTGCCTTTTCGATGGGAGGTATACCCCTGAATTTTAGTTCCCAGCCCTGGTCATCTTGCCGCCATGTCTGTAATTCCCACAACATCATACTTGCCAATCTCTAACTGAGCCTCAAGCTCATCCACTTTATTTCTTATACTTCGTGCATTCATATATCATACTTTTAATCCATTACTCGCCTCACCGTTCACATCGATTCCTATTTCACTTGGCCATACTCTCCTATCATTTCCTGAGCTTTATGCCCCGTTAATTCTGGTGTCTATCTTCACTTTCCTATACTCTCTTTCCCTTTAACTCCATCCTTTTATTTCCAGTTTGTCTCCTCTCCCCCCCCCCCCTACTATTTAATTTAAACCAACCCGTGTAGCAGTGGCAAACCTGCCTGCCAGAATGCTGGTCCCCCGCTTGTAAGGTGCAACCCGTCCTTTTGTACTATTCACCCTTACCCCAAATCAGATCCCAGTGGTCTAAGAATTTAAATCCCTGCTTCCCGCACCAGCTCCTCAGCCACACATTCAGATCCCCCTTCTCCCTGTCCTGCCTCACCAGCACAAGGAACTGGAAGCAAACCGGAGATAACCACCCTGGAGTCTTTCAACGCTACACATCAGAGTCCGGGGTTGATTTGGACCTGTGAGCTGACGGATCTACTAGCTGTGCCACTGTGCCAGGCAGCTGCCATAAAGCTGGAAAAAACAAAAAGTCTCTGTAAAGTGATTGAATTAAGCACTCTCCCGGCTTAGAAATATACTTCAGGGAAGGGACTCTGCCATCCTTCCAAGTTTGGTCCATGTACAACTCCAGACTCACCAACATGGTTGACTCTTACTGTATTTTAAAGTGGCCCGGCATGCACATTCAGCAGGAATTTAAACAACCAACACTGGCCATGCCAGTAATGTCCACATACCGTGGATACACTAAAAAAAAGACACCACACCAAATAGCAAAACTTCACGTTCAGTTTTCATGCTTTTTTGTTTTCATTCCAAGCTTTCTAATATATTCACATGCGCCTCTACAGATCAAGACGGGAAACTTGCAAACAGTCAGAATCATGGAGAGAGAACAAAAAGTGCTGTAAATGCACACCAGGCCTTTGGCAGCTGAGAAAAGACTAAATCAGGAACTTTCAACAAAGACAATGCCTGGCACAGAAACCTATATTTTCCACATCAGAACCCATCCAAACCAAAATCCGCCCATCCAAGGCCACAAGAAATTGCAGAGAATTACGGTCTCAGCCCAGACCATCACACAACCAACCTCTCTTCCATTGACTCAATCTACACCTCACGCTGCCTCAGCAAGACCACCTGCATAATCATGGACAAGTCTCATCCCCTTTCCTATCAGGCAAGAGGTACAGAAGTGTGAAATCGCGTACCTCCAGCTGTTATCAAGCAACTGAATCACCCTATCAACCACTAGAGAGCGGTCCTGAGCTACCATCTATCTCATTGGAGAACCTCAGACTATCTTTATTTAGACTTCACCTTGCCCTGTACACAGCTCAATTGTAATCATGTATAGTCTTTCCGCTGACTAGTTTAGCATGAAATAAAAAGCTTTTCACTGTACCTCGGTGCACGTGACAATAAACAATGACTATAATAATAATAATGTTTGTTTATAGGGACAGTGCATATTAATGAACATTTGCATGTAAATATGCGAGATTGTAGCCAATTAGTAGCTAATTTCCGTCTCTAGTCCCAGGCAAAGGTAGGTGAAGTGTCTTGCCCAAGGACACAACGACAGTACACACTCCAAGCAGGATTCGAACCGGCCACCTTCAGGTTGCCAGCCGAACACTTAGCCCATTGTGCCATCTGTCGCCCAATGTATTTTCACATCTCCATTCAACAGGTCCAAATAAATCGAGGACACCTCTTGATGACTTTATGTAAGTTCCTTTTGTAGCCATGACAGGATCTAGTAGTTTAGTTTTGGTTGGTTTAGTTTAGAGATACTGCGCTGGATCAGGCCCTTCGGCCCCACCGAGCCCGCATCGACCAAAGATCCCCTGTACTCTAGCACTAAACTACACATTAGGAACAATTTATAATTTTTAATTGCAGCCAATTAACCTACAAACCTGTGTGTCTTTGGAGTGTGGGAGGAAACCAGTGCTCCTGGAGAAACCACGTGGACGCATGGAAAACATACAACTCCATACAGACAACACCCGTAGTCAGATCGAACCTGGGACCCTGGCGCTGTAAGACAGCAACTCTACCGGTGCGCCACCAAGCTGCCCCCAGTAGTTTGCTTTGTGAATGTAGAAATATATTGGCTGATCCGTACCTCGAGGATGCTCATCTACCTGTCTCTAACCAAATTTAACTTGCCTTGGTTCAATTCACCTGAATATCATTTAAAAAGGGCAAACAAATAATTTTTAACTGCTAAAGTACAGGTGATAGAATTGGAAGTAAACCTCCCCGAGCTCGAGAAAATGGTAGAAACAGTAGATTAGTTAATCACTAATCAGCATGTGGACCAGAGAGCAAGCTAAATGTTTCAGATGTGGATGATCACCCTGAGTTCAACACTTTCTATTCTCTCTCTACATTCCCACTCAGTGAGAGACGGAGGGGTGATCTTGAAGAGGTTTAGAAATCACGAGGGGAATAACGAGGGTGAATGCATGCAGTCTTTTTCCCAGGGTTGGGGAATCAAATACTAGGGAGCCCATGTTTCAGGTGAGAGGAGATGGATTTAGCAGAAACCTGAAGGGAAACCTTTTCACAGGGGGTAGTGGGTTTATGGCTCGATGGCAACATTTTAAATACATTTGGACAGGTGCATGGATAGGAAAGATTTGGAGGGGTATGGGACAAATGCGATTAAATGGGTCCAATGGGTTTCTTGATCAGCGTAGATGTGTGGGCATTGTTCTGTGTGCTATGTCTATGATTTTATTTCCTGAATTTTCTCTGTACCAATTTACTGGGTGCAGTACATGTTTTATCAATTACTCGGGTGGTAGGACAGTATATCGCCAAAGACCCGGTTTCAAACCTGCCTTCAGGCACTGTCTACATGGAGGTTTGTACCTTATCCCAGTGATTGCATGGGTTTCGTCTCACATCGCAAAGACATGTGGGTCGGTCGGTTAATAGGCTGCTATACATCGCGTGGATGAGGGGTAGAATCTGAGTGGGAGGGGAAGGTTGATGAGAATAAGGACAGGTTAAAAATTGGATTAATATGGTATTAGTGTTTAAATGGATTGGTGGTGGTCAGCCTGGGCTTGGTGGGATGAAGGTCCTAGTTCTGTGCTATATAGGTCTCTTTGACAAGAATAGCAAAGGAACAGTCATCTTTGTGCAAGAATATTGATCAGAACAATGCACAGTGAGTTGGTAGAGGCATTTGTGGATTCTAAACACTGACAGAGGGCTGCATTCACAGTGAACCAAGAACCTCTTTCTGTCCCATGATTTTCTCCAACTCTGCACACACTTTCCATTTCATTGGCCTTTCCTACTGTTCAACCACAATTTTCCTTTCAACCACGGAATCATGGAATTGTCATTGAATAGAGAGTCTGTCAATCCAGACGGGATCGTTGCAGAGAAATCCTGTCATTCCCATTCTCCTACTCTTTCCTGTCCAATTCCTTTTGATGGCACCAACTGTTTCTGTTTCAATCAGAAGAGAATTCCAGATCATAACCATTACTTCTGTAAAAAAAACATTTTGCTTCAATCCTCTTTTGTATTTCATGCTTTCCGTTTCAAGTTTTAAATGTGTATCCCTTGTTCTTGCACCATCTGTTAATTGGAACAAGTTCCTTCCATTTCCCAAAACCAGACTCAATCTTGGCCAGCTCCCGTAAATTCCCTCTCAATGTTCTTTATTCCCAGAACAAACCTGGCTTCTCCACTCTAACCTTTGGAACTGAAATCCTCTTCCCTACTTAATCTTTTCTGAATGAGAGCAAACATATTGTTTAAAGAATAAAATCATAAATGTGAGAGTCTAAAACATCAAAGATATATTTTCTCTTCCAAGTAACCACTAGAATTTAGTATTAATCAAGGACTAGTTCCTTATTTTTCATCCCATTCCCAACACCCAGGTGTTCCAGAGACAGAACTAATAGTCTATGCTTGGCTTCTTTCCCCAATCCCAGCCTTATCTCTGTAAACCTCCACAACTTTAAACCCCCTAGATCTCAATGTTCTTCCAATTCTGTTTTCCACCACTTTATTATTGGTGACTGTGCCTTCAATTGACAAGGCCCCAAACCCTCCAACTCCTCCCTAGTGTCTGGAACTCCCCCTCCCCGCAAAAAAAACCCCATGGAACTCCCTCCCTAACCTCTGGATCTCCGTCCCTAACCTCTGGGACTCCCTCCCCATAACAATTGTAGCTCCCTCTGTAATTCCTGGAACTCCCTCCGTAAAAGCCTGGATCTCCATCGTAATCCATGGCAAGCCTTCCATTGTCAATTCACCTGAGGCTCCAGGGCTTCCTTACCTAAGCAGTTATCCTTTTTTCTGTGGACAATTGTGGAATTAAGCCTGATATCATTCCTGCAAGCGAACTCGCTATCAAAACATGGAGGGGAGGGGGGACACAATTTTTGATGGCCGCGCGCGCATGCGCAACTGTGCCTGTCTCCACCGGGTTAACTACAGCCCTGTCTGGGCTGACGGGATAACCAGCGCTGCTTCTCACGCTGGCCATATTTCCCGCAGGTTCAGGGAGGTTAACCTGGCGGGACAGGCAGAGTCTGACTGCCGACCTCTCTGGCCACCCGTGGGTGGGGGGGGGGGGGGGGCCACTCGGGACAGCGCCGAGGACACGCCGGGATCGATCCTGCCTGCGGATGAGGCGCAGTCTGTGCTACGTCTCCATCCTACAATCGCCGCACTCTATCCTCAGGTCCCCCCACTCCTCCCTCCTCACAATCATCGCGCCCTCGATCATCAGTCCCCACCCCCACTGCTTTGCGGAAAGCGGAGATTTTTAAAATCGGGATCACAAAACTGGGGGGGATGTCCCCCACCTCTCAAAACATGGGGGGGAACGTGTCCCTCTGCCCCCCCCCAAGGTTTTCCGCCCCTTGCATTCTGGACATTTCCCAATGTTAGAAATTTTACACAAATGCATGTTGTTGCCGAAGCACTTCAGTGCATCATGCTAGTCTTCAACATATAGTGGATGAGCGTCTTCCTCGTGGTGCTTGATGATACATACCAAAGGACCTGGATCTTTGGTGACATCTTGTTCATACTTAGCAGTAGCAGCATCTTGAGCCAACTCCTTCAAGTCATACCCAGCAGAGAAGTTGCCTCCGCAAAAATCCAGGGAGAGGATGTCAGCACTGGGTCACTGAAAGGCACGCGTCATTGTATCAAAGGGGAATTCTAAAGGGGGGTTAAAAAAGTATTGTATTTCTATGGAGCCATTCACGATATCCCAGATCACTTTGCAAAAATTGAAGAAGCTCTGAAGGCAGTTGCAGTTGTGATGGCGGAATGAAACAGCCAAACTATTCCCAGTAAGTTTCCATGTTCAACAACGTGATACATTTGCCAGCTGTGGTGCTGGTGTTTTGGAGCCTGGAAACAGTACCTTTTGCCCATTGAGTTCATACCTACCATCAATCCCATTTACACTTCTGAATGACAATACCACATGACTGGTAAGTTCCAAGAAATTCAGCTACTCATCTCTTAGTTTCACGCCCTTTCACCCCTCCATTAAGCAATTTTCTACCAGGGTTTCATGATTACTAAAGACTAAATGGCCAATAGTCTTATCCAATAACAAACCTGAACAACATTGCTGCCTCTGGTTCTCATCTGAAATTTGAAAGCCATTGAGCTCTAACAGCCATAGTTACAACACATAGTTCTCGAACCAACCAGCTCAACCCTAATGCTATCTGGGCAATACGGACACCACGGACCAGCTCTTGCACTACCTTGGATTTGATTTCTAATTGTGCTTTAGTCATGGAGTGTACACTGTGGAAACAGGCCCTTCAGCCAACTTGCCCCACCAACCAACATGTCCCATCTACACTAGACCACTTGCGTGCATTGACCCATATTCCTTTAACCCGTCCTATTAATGTACATGTATAATAATAATAATATAACTTTATTTATAAAGCACTTTAAACAACTACAGTTGCCACAAAGTGCTGTACATGAGAACTCATGAACAAAAAGCTATTACAAACAATTAAAAACCATTAAAAACCGTAAAACGAAGAGGACTATAAAAACACACTAAAATTAAAAGACATTAAAAGCACTAAAAACAGGAGCAATGCCTCAGCCAGTGTCGAAAGCCAAAGAATAAAAATGTGTTTTTAGGGAGGATTTGAAGGTGGGCAGTGAGGGGCCTGTCTGATGTGCAGCGGCAAGGTGTTCCAGAGTGCCGGAGCAGCACAGAAAAGGCTCTATAATTGCTTCTTAAACGTTGTGATAGCTCCTGCCTCAACTACCTGCTCAGGCAGCTCGTTCCATACACCCACCACACTTTGTGTGAAAAAGTTACCCCCAGATTCCTGTAAAATCTTTCCCCCTTTCTCCTTAAACCTATGTCCTCTGGTTTTTGATTCTCCTACTAAGGCAAGAGACTCTGTGCATCTACCCGATCTATCCTCTCATGATTTTATACACCTCTATAAGATCATCTGCTCTCCAGGGAATAGTGTTCCAGCGTGCTCAACCTCTCCCTATAGCTCAGACCCTCGAGTCAAGGGATATAGCTCAGACCCTCGAGTCAAGGGATATGGGGAAAAAGCAGGAACGGGGTATTGATTTTAGATGATCAGCCATGATCATATTGAATGGCGGTGCTGGCTCGAAGGGCCGAATGGCCTCCTCCTGCACCTATTTTTCTATGTTTCTAGCCATGTTTCCTAAACCTCCATTGCAAAGTTATCCAGAGACCCAAAGTGGTCAGCTCTGGAGTGAGACGGCTGTTCATTGTTTCAATGAAGCTTCAGAAGTGCCTTTAATCTCTCCATACTCAAGAATAGGGTGGCACAGTAGCTCAGCTGGTAGAGCAGCTGCCTCACAGTGCCAGAGGCCCAGGTTTGATCCAGACCATGGGTGCTGTCTGTGTGGTGTTTGAGCGTTCTTCTGTGACCGTATGGGCTTTCCTCTGGGCGCTCCAGTTTTCTCCAACATCTCAAAGACAAAGCAGGTTTGTAGATTAACGTGCTTCTGTAAATTCCAAAAGTGGGATAACATAGAACTGTGTGTAAACAGATGATCAATGGTTAGAGTGGACGGTGGGTCTAAGGCCAGTTTCCATGCTGTATCTCTAAACTAATAGGCTTACTGGGCATCATCAACAGCACATACCTGTGTGCACCAGCCAAGTCTGCATGTATAAAATCTCTATCTTTGGTTTGCTTTTCAATAGACAATGGTTTCCTGGGATGTTTGGGGCGGGATGGAACGTGGAATTGAACACGTACATTCTCAGTTCAGTTTAGTTAAAAAATAATCTTTGTCTCAAAAGGTTAATCCCGTTTCTCTTTCACAGATGGTGCCTGATCTGCTGATGCTCTTTCCTGCGTTTTCTGCTTCCGTGCCAGATTTCCAACGTCTCCAATGTTCTTAACTTTCATTTATTGCGTCATCTAGTTTTTGTCTTTCCAGTGGGAAGAAATAGCCACCTGCCTATCCCAGCATTTTGTGTCATAGGGGAATGAAAAGCTATTGTATTGGGTTGCAATAAATACATGATTGGTACCAGTAAACAACCTGAGTCCTGGACAAATTGTGAGCAATGACATTGTGGATAATATACAAACCTCTCCCATATAATACAGCTGCTGTGAAAGTCCTGTCACTCTCAAAAGTGGTGAATGCTTCCAATAATTGTAGAGCCGTGGTCCTGTTTATAGCATTCCTTGCCTCTGGCCTGTTGATCCCAATAGTCAAAATTGACCCAGACTTCCCAGTGATTACATTGCTCTTTCCATCTGGAAAACAAAGAAGCATTTACGACATGCATTATCTACCTTTAAGTTATATTCAACAAGGGCCAGAAATTACTTTTACATATTTTAAATGAAAACAAATCCTACTGGACTAAGTTGGAAGAAAGTATTTCAAATTAAAGCCGCTGTAACATTTTACACTGCAGTATAGTGACAACAGGCCAGAGGCAAATAACAACATTATTTGGAAGGAGCTGATGAGAGTACATTGGGAGCAACTGTTATTGGGTAAATCCACATCTGACATCTGGGAGCCATTTAAGACCAGGTGGTCAGAATTCAGTTTGGCATGTTCCAGAGAGGAAGAAAGACAAGGATGGTGAAGTTCGGCATGTCTGCAATGACTTAGCAGATGCATGGGAAGAGCAACCCACCCGGACACAACTTGGTATGGCAATTGCTCTGCTCAAGCTGACAAGAAATTGCAGAGAGTTTTGGATGTCACCTAGTCCATCACAAGCCCAGTCTCCCCCATACTCCCACTCCCCCAATCGATTCCAATCTGTCAAAATAATCAAATATCGTCTCTCTACTCCCCACTCCTGTCAGGCAGAAGATACCAAAGCTCAAGCATGTCCCCACTAGCATCAGACTAACTAACATCAGACTAGTCATAAACTTTAAGGGTGTTTTCCGATCACCCCACTGCGACTCCTGCACATTTTCTAATCTGTATTTGCCCGCTAGTATTTCTTTTCTTTTGCACTACCCGTTGTACATGTGTATAGTATAATTTGACTGGCTAGGCCTCAAAACAAAGTTTCTCCACCTCTCGGTACAGTTCCAATACCAGTGACGATCTCTCCGCCACCACAGATGCTGTCGTTTTTCCGCCCGACAGCCTGAACCTGGCTGCAAGGAAGCCGGTAGGTCCAGGCATGAAGCCCAGCAGAGGCGGGCGGTGCAAGAAGAGGTGTTTCTGTGTATTTCCCCGCAGACTCACCCACCTGCTCGCTGTTGCCCGTGGCCGCTGCCGGCTGCAGTGCATCGAGCCCGTGAGGCCAGCGCGGCCCGTGTGAGTGAGGAGCCGGCGGCAGCGCACAGTAGCATCGCCCGCAGCCGGACACCCACCGCCCGGGGAAAGCGGGACCCAGACCGTCCTCACCCCCACTGCTGAACTAACTAACCCACCTGCAATTCAAAGCAAAAATGCCATCCACTTCCCGCGAGAGTGTCAATTCTGCAAGCGAGGAGTTTATTGAACCTTTGATGCCAATGTCCGCGCATCGAACTGTATTGGATCCGGCTACAATCTCACCGCCATGCAAAAGATTGCAAATGCTGTAATCTTGAGCAAAGAATCCACTAAATTCCCCCACCACTTTATTATTTTTTTTTTTTGCATACATTCTTACTGATATTTCGGGTCTGAAGAAGGGTTTCGGCCCGAAACGTCGCCTATTTCCTTCGCTCCATAGATGCTGCTTCACCCGCTGAGTTTCTCCAGCATTTTTGTCTAACTGATATTTGAGCTTAGTTTTCAAACGCCTTTCCCCCAGAAATTCCCCCTCCACCACTCTAATGGATTCCCAACAAGAGCAATATTTGTATTTCCAAATTATCCGCAAGTTTGCGGATGACACAAAGCTGGGTGGCAGTGTGAACTGTGAAGAGGATGTTCGGAGGTTGCCGGGTGCCCTTGACAGGTTGAGGTGACGTGGGCAGACGCGTGGCAGATGCCCCAGTATATATCGATAATGTGAGGTTATCCACTTTATGGCGGCCCAAGGCAAAGAAAGGGGGCAGATACTTATCTCCACATGGGGTTAGGTTAGGTAAGGCGGGAGGTGCTTGCGCGAGCCTGGGCGTCCTTGCTACCACCGGTCACTGAAAGTTGGCGTGCAGGTTACAGCGGCAGTGAAGGAACGCTCATTGGAAGTTGGCCTTCATAACAAGAGGATTTCAGTATAGGATTAAGAGGTTCTTCTGCAGTTGTATAGGGCTTGGTGAGACCACATCTGGAGTATTGTGTACAGTTTGGTCTCCTAATTTGAGGAAGGGCATCCTTGTGATTGAGGCAGTGCAGCGTAGGTTCACAGAGGGCAGTGAAGGCCAGTCACTGGATGGATTTAAGAGAGTCAGATAGAGCTCTATGGGCTAGTGGAATCAAGGGATATGGGGAGAAGGAGGCAGGCACAGGTTATTGGTTGGGGATGATCAGCCATGATCACAATGAATGGCGGTGCTGGCTCTAAGGGCCGAATGGCCTCCTGCACCTATTTTCTATGTTTCTATCTTTCAGGATCTCCCAAGAACGCAAGAAAAGGGAGCACGAGTAGGCCCTCAAGCCCCACCCACTATGGCTCACCTAAGCCTTATTCCTAAATTGTTAAAAAAAAACTTCCTCTTGAATAATCTATATTTCGAATCCCGCTTGGGGTGCATACTGTTGTTGGTCCTTGGGCAAGACACTTCACCCACCTTTGCCTGTGTGTGAATGTGTGTGAGTGATTGGTGGTGGTCGGAGGGGCCGTAGGCGCAGATTGGCAGCCACGCTTCCGTCAGTCTGCCCCAGGGCAGCTGTGGCTACAGAAAGTAGCTTACCACCACCGAGTGTGACTGAGGAGTGAATGAATAATGCGATGTAAAGCGCCTTGAGTATTAGAAAGGGCGCTATATAAATCCCATCCATATTATTATTATATACGTTATCTATCTTCTAATAACCCTGGTGATCTAGCATCTGCAAACTCCCAGTGTAGAGAACTTTTATGTCTATTGAAGTCCTCAGTTAATATTTGAAACACAACGACCAATTTACATACAGCAAGTTCCCACAAAGAAACACAATGATCAGATAATCTGCTCCAAATAAAATGAGTGAGGGGTGAATATGGGTCAGGGAAAGGAAATGGGAGGTGGAGGGAGAAGGGAAAGTGTCCTTCTCTTGAAACTGTATCCCAATAGTACCACAGGGAATTGTCAGGTCTCTCAGGAGAGAAAAACAATTAATGTTTCAGGTAGAAAACACTTTGTCAGAATTGGAAATGAGAGGGAAAAAACGGGTGGAGGTTTAGATAGGAACAGCTCTTACAAGGTAAGGCCAAGGTTGCTACGCAGAAATGGTGTTAATGGGGCAATTAGATGACAAAGAAGTGTGATGTGCTGCAAATAGTAGATCAGAGGCAGCTCATGGAGAAGGAAAACCAAACCAAGGGCTGCCAGGAGTTAGGAGGTAACCATAAGTTTTTGAGCACCTGTTTACAGTCTCCAATTGATTTTCACACATTGACTGAGAATCACCAGATGATTCAGTAATGGAAGGGTTATTCCATGACGATGGGAAAGCACTCAGGTCTTTGAGATTTCCACCCTGGGAAAAAGGCCACTGTACAGCTCTTTGACTCGATGTCACAGATGGATGATTTAGAGCAGAAATGGCCAATTCCGACCGATAGGGAAAGATTTCCAGAACTTAGAGAATTCGAAGTGGAGTCCAGCAAGCTGCGAAACATCCAGAGAGTTAAGGTGGAAGGCAATAGAATGCTCAGGTTGATACCTGCCGTGTGAATGAATGCAGGTACTCCACAACTCTCGTTTGGTTTCCCCAAAGAAGACCGACCACATTATGAGCACTAATGTGGGACACTAAATTTGGCTTGGTTGCCTGGAGAACTGCACCATCTTCTCTGGAGAATGCTGAGGGGGAGAGAGTAATTATGGAGCAATTCTAAGTGCTACTGACACACAAATTCTGCAACCCGCTCTCTTTTTATCCTTAAGGCAGACTAGAAATGATGATGAATGTTTGAAATGGGTTAGCTTGATGTGTGCACTTCACCCAGTGCTGAGGAACTCATCTACACCACCAGGTGGCACCACAGGACTATTGGATAAGTTTTGCTGGCCAATAGTCCTGTTAGCACCATATGTAGCAATGTTACAAAATGTTGAGATTTTAAAAACCTGCTCTAATCTCAGTAAAATCAGAGCCCATTTCTATCACAGCCGATACCTGTCAATAAAATCAAAGCCAATTCCTATCTTTTCACCCGACTCCATATCCTAGCAACGTTACAAAATGTTTAGATTTTAAAAATCAAGTCTGCATTTATCCCATCAGATAAAGCATAAAAAGAAGTTTAATTTGACACCTAATTCACTTTCATATCTTCAGTTAAAAAAAGTTATGGTCATTTTCATACTCGGAAATTAGCATCTTGTTCCCTATTGCTTTTCCATTGACTTAACTCAAAAGCTGTGATCAAGGACTGTGAAAAGCCCATAACTTTCTTAAAAATTAAAGAACTGAATGACATTTTCAGTTATTATAGATTGAAGCATTCTGAAACAAATATGAAACAATCTTACTTGGTCACCTGAAATTAAAGCATATGATAGTTAGTTACCTATTGTAGCTAGTCCAAAATTCAATTACTAGATCTAAGCATCGATCCATTTCTTAGAGAAAAGATTAACATTTTTAAATAGCCTAAGTGTCCAAATAACATGTTCACACAAAGAATTCCACAATCTAACATGATTTTTTTTAAAATCTCATTTGTCATGCAATTTATGAGGCCAAATGATGGATTAGGTGTTTAAATTCCCCGTAAAATTAATGGCCTTTAAATCATCTTGGAGAGTGGGCTTTGTGGAAACGCGATGATTTGGAACGTTGCCGGTTTGCTGGTGAATTTAAACCCCCATATAGGCAGGAAAAACACTGCCGGTTCGTATGGGCCTAAATCACCTTTTGGCAACGTAAAAATTGGATTAAAGTAATCCTAAGAAGCAAGTTTATATGTAAATAAACGCTTACCTTTATTTGTCCCGTACGGAGTCCGTCCCGTTGTCGGCGTTGACGGCGTTAGAAGTCGATTTTTATTTTACTCCAGCCACTAAATTGCCAGACGATGTTTAAAAAAAAACTTCAGAGAACGGATGTCGGATCGATTTTCTTCAGCAAGCTGAACAGGCTGAGAAAGATCGAACTCCGACAGGCAGGAGAAAACGGGC
Organism: Amblyraja radiata; assembly: GCF_010909765.2. NCBI lineage: Eukaryota > Metazoa > Chordata > Chondrichthyes > Rajiformes > Rajidae > Amblyraja > Amblyraja radiata. The sequence continues at coordinate 17,351,512 of NC_045959.1, read as the reverse complement.
ATTTTAATCCCGCCCCTTCTCAAAGGTGCGCACACGGCCAGTGGCAGAACTGCAGCGCCGCTAAAGGTAAGTTTTGTAACATATCTACCATATATGGGAACTGAAAACATTGGAAAACACCACCCAACGTTAAGATCTTTAAATGTAGATTTTTAGTAATTTATACTTCTGCTATGTGGCACAATTGGGATTTAAGTTGTCAATTTGTAACAAACATCTTTCACTTTCTCTGTGAGCATGTGACAAAAGAGGGAAAAAAGGAGAGGCGGTATGGAACCAATGGGATTGCTCTGCTGGGAGTTAGCATGGACACAAGGAGCCAACTGGCCTCTCCATGTCATGAGAAAAAAAATGTTAAAGTATAAAACATTCACAACTAGCCAGTGTTTGTGAACCTAGATGGTCATCTTTTAAAATAAATGTTCTAAAATAAAACTGAACGCCAACAATCCCTGGTAGTCAAGTCAAGTCAATTTTATTTCTATAGCACATTTTAAAAACAACTCTTGTTGACCAAAGTACTTTACATCAGTGCAGGTACTAACGTAGACAAAAAAGCTGGAGAAACTCAGCAGGTGAGGCAACATCTACGGAGCGAAGGAATAGCTGATGTCTCGGGTCGAGACCCTTCTTCAGACTGATGTCAGTGGGGGGGTGGAAAAAGAAAGGAAGAGGCGGAGACAGTAGGCTGTGAGAGAGCTGTGAAGTGGAGGGGAAGGAAGGAGAAAGCAAGACTACCTGCAATTGGAGAAGTCTATGTTCATACCGCTGGGGTGTAAACTACCCAAGCGAAATATGAGTTGCTGCTCCTTCAATTTGCGCTGGGCCTCACTCTGGCAATGGCGGAGGCCCAAGACAGAAAGGTCGGATTCGGAATGGGAGGGGGAGTTGAAGTGCTGAGGCCATCCGGGAGATCAGGTTGGTTATTGCGAACTGAGCGGAGGTGTTGGGCGAAGCGATCGCCCAAGCCTGCGCTTGTCCACCGATGTAGAGCAGTTGGACACCTGGAGCAGCGGATGCAATAGATGAGGTTGGAGGAGGTGCAGGTGAACCTCTGCCGCACCTGGAAAGACTGCTTGGGCTCCTTGGATGGAGTCAAGGGGGAGGTAAAGCGACAAGTGTAGCATTTCCTGCGTTGCAAGGGAAAGTACCAGGGGAGGGGGTGGTTTGGTGGGAAGGGGACAATTGACCAGGGAGTGACGGAGGGAATCGGTCTCCTGCGGAAAGTGGAAGAGGGGAGGAGATCGGGAAGATGTGGCCAAGTGGATGGGAATCTCGTTGGAGGGTGGCGAAAATGTTCGGGAGGATGTAATCTGTTGTAGTGTGACGGCTGGTAGGGTGGAAGGTGAGGGACAAGGGGGACTTGTCCTTGGTACGAGCGGGGGGTGGGGGGGATGGGAGTGACGAGCTACGGGATTGAAGGAGACCCTGGGTGAGAGCCTCATCTATAGTAAGAAGAAAGGGTAACCCGCCGTTCCCTAAAGAAAGAATGAGGAACATCTCCGATGGCACTGGTGTGGAACACCTCATCTGGGTGTGCAGAATGCGGCGTATACGGAGGAATTGGGAGTAGGGGATAGAGTTCCTTACAGGAAGCAGGGTGGGAAGAAGTGTAGTCCAGTAACCATGGGATCTGCAGTTCCAGCATCTGCCGTTCTTTCTCCAACTATTCTGAGACTGTTATAATAATTTACGGTTAAACATGAATTTGCAGAGGGCACAGAAATCAGAAGTATGGTACACAGCGAGCAATATAATGATAGGTGGCAGGACAGCACTGGCATGCTAGAGGAATGAAGAGAGGCAACATAAAACTAAATGGGACAATTCAAAGTGGGCACAGGGACAGGGATACTCAAATTTGTTATCTAAAACTGGAAGGTGATAGGTCATTTGAGAGAGAGCTGAATAAAAATGGCATCTTGGGATTTAGAAATAGAGATGTAGAATTAAGAAGCAAAAAGATTTTTTAAAATCTTGAAAAATGTAATACCAGATTAAAAACAACTTTTGAATGGATTTTTCATTAGCTAAAGATGTGTTCCCCATCCCCAATTAATCTCTAAAAAACACTAAAGGGCCTGTCCCACTTGGGCCACATTTGTGTATTTACGCAACATCATTTACGCATCACGACGCACGACTCGCGCTTCGTGACACGCACGAGATGCGCGCATGGCGCGTGGTGGGTTAGGCAGTGACGTGCGATCGCCACGCAGCACCACA